>NW_021318984.1:351434-407909 GCF_001605985.2 Dendrobium catenatum | reverse complement strand
GAATATTTAAAGGTTAAATAATATAAATAACATATATTATACTATAAATAAAATTAATTTTAAATTAATATTTAAAATAACTATTTTAAAATATTAATGAAAAATATTTTTTTTATAAAATATTAATTTAAATATTAATTAAATACTTAAACTAGGTTTAATTAAATAATTTAAAATATATATGATATTTAAGAATAATTTTAATTTTAAAATAAAGAGGGTAAAATCATGAAGGAAATAATATATTTTATGTATTTTTTTTATAGATTTGAAAATAATTTTAAATTTATTTTTAATCCTTAAAAAAAACAAAAAACAAAAGAAGAAGATATATTCTCTTGATCGAGACAACAAAACATGTTGAAATTTTAAACACAAGTAAAATGAATGAAGAGAGTTCGTAGGGAAGCGATTTCGCATTCTAAAATAAGGTCCATGAAAAATTATTTAGATCTATGTGTTGTGACCTAGATCTAAATTTTTTTTTTTGAGAAATTCTTACAGTTAGATCTTCAAGGTCTTCAAACGATTGAGCTTGTAGATTGTCCTCGTATATTTCTCTAGTTGAAATTATGAACAAACAAACTCTAGATCAACCAAATCGAGGCCTTGGATGGATCTAGCCTTGATCTCGCTAGAGGATCACTGCCGGCGGAGTTTGACAGGTGGATTTGAGCGGAAGAAGGTGGGGAGAAGTTGGAAGAGCTCTCATACCAAGAAGTTAGGGTTGAGAGCGACTAGGGAGAGAATCAAAGCAAGCCCCTTTCATGAAGCCTTAAAAGAGTATTTAAATGATCAAGGCTTTAGATCTAAGGCTAAGATTCATCATAATGATAATTAGGAGGGAATTGAGGTGATTTAGCCGCGAATTTGTTTGCTTGATTTAGGAATAAATTTAAGCTCATAAAAAAAATAAATTAAGCATATTTAATTAAAATCAAGCTCAAAATTAGATCCGATTCAATTTGGAATTTAATTTAATTTTCTCATATTAACCCAATTAAATTTAAATAAATGATGAGTCAAATCATAACAAACTCGATGTGACTAAGGCGGACTAATCAGGCTTAATCGAACCCGATCGAGGCTAATTCGACTCAATTCAAGCTGATTCGAGCTCGAATTGGATTTGACGGAGCTTAATTAAATCGATCAAAGGCTCTCAAGGGCACTCGAATGAAAATCGAGGTCAACACTTGGTTAGCTTTATGAAAAATATAATTAATGTCATAATTATGGTTAGCAAATTCCTAACTAAAATTACAATTTCTATTTAAAAAATAAAAGATAAAATTAAAAACACTTTATAAGATACCAAAGAGATTAATAAAAAAGTATGGTACCAAATAGATCCTTTTAAAGATGGAATAATTTGATAAATGCTTGTTTTCTTCTCTTAGAAACTCCATAACAACAACAACATGGAGCATTTATCCCACTCCTCCTAGAAACTCCATAAAGATAATAAAAAATATTTTCAATTCATTCAACCAATAGTTTTTCTCTTCAATTTAATATGATGTTTACCACCTTAATTTTCATTTCAAAAAATTTATCATAAAATAATCATAAAGTTCTCCCAAAATACTCATAAATATAAATATTAAATATCAAATATTACATCTAAAATATATGAAAAGAACTAATGTAATTAAAATTAAAATTGAATTCATTAAGTGTCACATAATTACATATTTAGTCATAACTAAAACCTAATTAATCCAATTAGACAAATTTGATGAATATACCAAACATATGAAATTAATGAATTTGCCAATATAAAAAGATTTAATTAAGGGATATCCATGATGCTATAACTAAGCTCATTTTTTAATCAAGATAATAAAAATATAATTAACATATAAGACCTTAATTAGCAAATTAATTGAAGACAATAGACAAAAATTTAGGATTACATCCTTTTGTTAACATAAAGTCATTAATATCATGATGATGAAATTGAAATTTTTATCACTAAATTAAATAATATTTAAAATGATTTGCATACATTAGCAAATGAAAAATCAATTAAATAATTTCAAAAAAAAAAAAAAAAAAAAAAAACTCTAACAGATTCCCATTCATTATTAAATAAGTTTTATTACCTAAAATAATTTTTAAACAAACCTATGTACAATCCAATCAAGTTTAATTATGAGTTCTTTATTCTTGAGATATTTGTTAAATCCACCCAATCAATTTACATTTGAATTACACTAAGACACAAATAATGCTAAATAAATCTAGATCTTAATTCTAATCGACTTAGCTTATCCTCCATGAGATTCAATTTCATGTTTACTAAAAAATGATTACTTGAAAGAAAATATTTAACAAATTATTAGATGATATTATATATGATTTGTAATCATAAAATCAATTGACAGTCACTAATTAATCACATGGGCTTATTGCGGTGGTGGAAGAAATGACGTAAGGAAGAATTGCGGGTGAAATTGTGGAGAAGAGGGCGGAAAGGAGGTTGTTGTCGACGAGGCACCTACGTTGTGATTCGGTGGTGGTTGCGTCGGTGGGGCAAGAAGCCGTGCCATTGAGGTGGCCGGCATACCCGTTGGTGGTGAACTGCTGAAGAAGTTGAATGCGCCAGATGGCGTAATTGTCGACGGTGAGAGCGTGGGGGACAAGGTTCTTGATACTGGAAATGATAAATTTGAGCGTCGCTAGGATGTGAAGGTCGGTGTTTTTGTCGCCGAAGAAGGCAGCGGATGAGGGAGGGTGGGAATTCGCAGATTCTTGATATGCCATGGTCTCGTTCTGGCTCAAGATACCATGAAAGAAACCGAACAGGGAGAGAGAGGAGAGGAACATAGAACTCAGAGGATAGAAAAAATGTAAAATCTATTATTGGAAAAGATAACATTACAGGATTGTTGCACAGTTTATATAGAACTATTAACGGTAAAGCTGTAAATACAAAGCTCTGTGTGTACTCGTTCACACTTATAAGGTCAACAATCTTCTTCAATTTAATGGCAAATTGATGTTAATATAAAGAGAACAAAATAATAAATAATTAAAATTAATCTCCTTATTAAATGCATAAAAGAAATTTTTAAAATTTTAAATCTCCCCAAACTTCAAGTATCATCCATTTTTAACATTCTCTAAAGGGTTCACTATTAATTTTAAATTGGAGCAACAACTAAAGAATCTCCTCCTAAATGCAATATTTCTAATATATAAATTGCATGTAAAATAATATAAATTTAATAAAGACATGCAAAACAAGGGAATCTTAAATTCAATACTTAAATCATCAATTACCATTTGTAAATTAAATGCATTTAGAACTTAATTTTAATTGACTAAAGGAAAAAAGCATGCATTGCATGATACATAAAAATAAATTATTTAATACTACATGCCAAAATAGACATGATGTGTAATTACCACTTCTATAGAAAACAAGTTACTGTAATAACCTAAACTAATATGGTAAAACTAACACATTTAAATTTTACATCTTTTGAAATTCTATGAATGTTTATGAAATTACTTTTTGCTTAAATTAATCTCAGGACCTAAATATTTAATATTGAAATAGAAAATTTGTGTGTAGGAAATCCTTTAGGAGCATTATGATATTGTAATATGGAGGCTACAGTAGTGAGTTCTTTATATTCATGTAGAATAAAATGTTTATTGGGAGTGATGCAACGCATGATTTTAGATGTTGTGATGTTTACCATTCATTTATTTGTAAAAATATGGGTTTATGAAAATTTTGGCTTATTAATTGAACAGATGACAAAAAAAATTGGATAAATTGATATATAATTTTTTTTAACTGTATAACTTTTGGTATATTGTTCTCATTATTTTACATATTTTGAAATATTTATTTTAAATTTTCACCTGTTATTTCTGACTGCATGATATTTTAAATATTTTGATGGGCTATGATATTGATAAAAGTTGTTATAGAAGGATAAAAGCTCTGAAATATTGGCATTAATATTATATATGGATAGTTTTAAGATTAATAACTATTGAAGTGTGTATAAATTTACCTTAAAATTCCGACAACTCTCCCATAAATGTTAAAGTATATTTATATAATGTGTTCGATACTATTTATACATTTTGAAAGTATTGATATTTCTATATTCTTGAGAATGAAATTTTGTGAAGAAGGAAATGGTGGTGGCTAGTTATTGATGCTCATATACATCCTAGTGGCCGGAGGTGATACTAAATGAATGAATGGTGTAACACATTGTGGATCATAAGAGCCTAATATTATTGTGCTATGCACTGGGAGTCATAAGGGCTAATTCTATATTTGTGAAATGTTTGGGAGGTATAAGGTCTTAAGCGAAGACTGATGTGAAGTGTTACAAGAGAATGATGCAATATGTTTACTTTTGTTATCTATAAATGTATGTTAATTCAACTATATGATTGAATTGTTATGTTGGCACATAACATAAAATAACTAAACATCTGATGTGTGAGACATTGTAGTTAGTAACACTATCTTCTATTAAAAAAATTTTATAGGGACAATATGTTTTACTATTTCTGTGATGATAGAATAATTTCTTTATTACTATGTTGTTTATCATGTTCCATGTAGCCTACTGAGTTCTTATTTGCTGATATATGCTCTTTTTACATGTGTTAATTTTAGGTTGGGAAAAGGGAAATCAATAGGTTGAATAAATAAAGATAATATATTTTAGGTTTTAGATATGTGTTTATGTTAGTAGTTTATTTTTGCAATCATGGTGTATTTCTTAAGATTATACAATAATTCTATATCATGATTATTATACATGAATATTTTGACTGTATAACTTTTTTTGAGACGAATGAAAAATATTAATGAGTTTATTTTTTATACTTTAATCTGATGTCTAGTAGCTCTAGATTTTTGTTAATAATTGAAGTGAAAAGAAATTATTTCCAAATATCACAAATCAATAGACAAGACTTGTGTTCAAGCCAAATTACATAAACTTGACTACACTGAATATATATCTCTCTTGGAACCAAAAAATAAATTAAACCTTGTGTCCTATGATTGAATTAAAAAATCTAAGCATCATGAGAACTAAACATGAAATAAAAAATTAGTAGACATGCTTGAATTAACAAATCTATAAATAGCTATTTGCATGCAAGTAAAATCCAAAATCATATTTATCATTGTCATGTCATATTTGTATTGTAAGTTTCCATTTTCACACTTGAAGTGTTTTGCTTGCAATAGGAGTAAGTTAGAAGCACACCGATTGAGTTCATTTTGCTCAATAGTTCACTAAATGCTTCCCAAGCCACTAGTTTGCCATGCTTTAGTTTGAATGCCATCAAGGGGCTCATAGTAACTCAACAAGTTATTATTCATTCTACCTTGTAGTGAGATACCATTTTCCTTCTATATGTTTAGTTTATGCTATTTGTCATTATGAGAGTTAGGAAAAAGTTTTTACCCTTTTTAACCGCATAATAATTAGTGACATGCTAACAAAAAATTGATGTTATTTCTTTTTAGAGAACTCCACACTCTCTCAAAATTTTGGCATGACCTTGCCATAGCCCTCAATTAAGGGGGCAACAAAAATTAATAACATGCTATCTTCAATGCACCTAAACAATGAGGCAAGTGGCATGCAACATTGAACTACTAGTAGATCCATACCAATCACATAAATAATAATAGTTCGAGGTGACGACATCCTTCCTCTCTAACAAGAGTTCATCATTCTCAAATTGTAGAGAACTCATCGAGTAGTTAGAAATTAAAAAAAAAAAACTTTAGATCAAGATCTCATCTCTAAATTTTGGGGTCATATATCAACATATATAACCACTCATTTGTTGGCCAAGTTGGATCTTAAGCTCATTTACATTTAGATCCACTATAGAAGCCCTTCACATAAACATTAGACATACTAGATGCTTGAGAGAGAGAAGGAATAATGGTAATAGTATATTTTAAAGAACCCCATTCACCTTCTCTTTGCACAAGCTTCCTCCAAAGACCGCGATGCATCGATATTTTAATCGAGCTTCACATATGTCCAGGTGAGTAATATCCAGTTGACGACTGAGATAAGATTCCAAATTAAGGCTTCATTTGGAAAGACTTTCTTACTGCTTCTTAAAACAACTTTTTGTACAAAAATTTTTGTATTAAAAGATTATTTTAAATAATAATAATAAAATCATCCCAAATAAAACCATAGTTAACTTATTTTACAACTTTATTTAAGTAAAAGAGTACAATGACTCCATATTAGAGAAGTAAGAAAAAGTAACCACCTTTTGTTTGAAGCATTTAGTGAAGATGACATTGATCGTACACCAACTTCTTCGCTTGCATGGCTTTCAACTAGAAGAGTTAAAGATGTAAGCTCGAATATAGAGATGAATAGGAGAATACTCATTATTTGTATATTACAATAATCCTGCAAGATGAATTTGATGGGCAACTTGTTGATGAGAAAACTATAATTTTATATACTCTCTCTCATTCATGAATGTGGTACATCTTTTATGACAATAACAAATGAAATAAAACTTATTTGTATAATTTTTTTTTTAATATATTCAAAATCATCCCAAGTCTTAAGAATTAATTTGATATAATTTTCTCCTTGCTTTCTAAAACAACTTTTTAATATAATTTTTTTAAACAACAAAAAATAGTAGCTAAAAAGACGACCTTCTAACGACCAAATTAGGATAGTAGGAATATTAGATTTGACTTTTATTAAGGTGGAGAGAGACCTAAAAAAACTTGACTAGAAAATATTAGAAATGAACTTTTTTTTATTAGATTTAAACGAAAATTTGACATTTAACTAAACACAATGAAAAAAAAAAAAGATTCATGTAGCTGATCTCACCTAGTGGGACAAATGATTGATATTATTGTTATAGCGAAAAAAATAATAGTTAAAAACTATCCCAAACGAAGCCTTACTAATATTACTTTTCAAGACATGTCATTGCCTTCAGGATGGGCTGAGCCTTGACTTCCCAACACAAGATTTCATGAGTAAGCTTCATTCACAAATATTTGCATCAAATATTTGAAGAGATATATTGGGATTAGAATATATCAAAAAGCACATAATTGCCCTTTTATAAAAAGGAAAAAGTAATAAAAATCAGAGATAATACAAAGAAATTAAAGAATGGCTCCCTTTCCTCATTTCCTTCTTGCTCTATTGAGTTTCCATCATAGCAAGCTAGACAATTAGATCTGCTTGGATGGAGCTTCAGTTGGGGGACTGGGTTTTTGAGAAATTATTACGTGCGAAGTCCGGATATGTCCGGACTCCAATAAAAATACGACACGTGTCCTTGTACAGAGTGTATACAACTGTACACACTATGCACAAATTACAAAATTATGTAAATAGTATGTACAAACTTATATACATAATTGTACACAATCTATACAAATTTATACAAACTGTGTATAAGGACACGTATCACATTTTTATTGGAGTCTGGACGTAACTCAAAAATGTGAGTCTGGACGTAACTCTACGTCCGGACTCCGCACATAATAATTTCTCGGGTTTTTTGGGGTGTAGGACTTGAACCAGCAACCACTTTGCATGCTCCTAATTCAACTTTGATCTTATACATTCTTGGTAGTGTAATTAGCATATTGTTTCACCTGCAGATAAATGACTCATGTGTTAGCCAAAACAGATACACAAATCATCAATCAATTGTTCATTTAAAATTTTACATCATGAACTAGTTCTCTACATGAAAGTTATACTCTTCAAACATGATTATTCAATATATGAATTATTGGCTATTGCATTGGTAATGCTTACCAAAAAACTATTCCACCCTCTCTCAAACTTCTCAAGACCAGCGTCAAAGCCATTGCCAATACTCCACTCTTCACCAAAAACTATCCCATGTGGTGGTCTCAGCTCATCAGATTATTCAAAGAAAATGGCCTCTACTGCTTTCTCAACGGCACAACACTATGTTGGCATTGGAAGGGATGGCAAAACACTCCACAGATAGCGCTAGATAAATCAGTCCCAATCCCAACTACTACACTTGGCAGCTACTCTATTCTCTTATATTCCCTTCTACTCTTCCTAGTGTCCTAAACCATGAATCTACACATTTTACTTAGGCCTCGTTTGTTTTAGCATTATTTTTCCTTCTTCGTTTAGAAACGGAGAAATTATTTTTTAATTGTTGTTTGGATGTGATGCTTCTATAGAAATACTTTTTAGGAAACTTTATTTTTCTACTGTTTTGAAAAGTTTTTTGATATTTGTTTCTCCGTTAGAAAACTCTATTTCCTTGACTATTGTTTCTAAAACTACCTTTTACAAAAGAAGAGGAAAAACCAAACGAAGCCTTACTCTTGCCAAAATACTTCAATCCACAAACCGTTCCCGTGTCATATAACTAAAAAGTGAATAGCATCACATCTAAAAAAAAAACCAAAATATTTCAAGATATCTCTTGGAGATCAAAGTGCTCCAATATCATCAGCCATCAGCTCAGACATGGATAACAAATACATTATTCTCAACACTCTAAATGGCCTATCACCTGCCTACCAAGTTTTCAAAACCGCCATTCGCACAAATCTAGAACCAATTAGCCTAGAGAACCTCTACTACGTGATATGCAAAAAAAAAAAAAAAAAAAAAAAAAAAAAAAAAAAAAAATGCAGCTAAAAACATCAAAGAAAAATCTGTCTCATAGGTTGCCCTTCACATTTACCACAACAGAGGCATGCACAATGTTGACTTCCACATATCCGCCAAATTAGTGCGAACGAATGCGACGTGTGCGATAACCAAGCAGTGTGATGCATTACTAAAGTGCTCAAACGATCTCTGATCACCAAACGGACTAGGCCGTTGCGATCAGAACGTCAACTTTACTTAAGCGGGAGCCCTCGCAGTCAAATTGAGCGAGAACGATCAAAATCGACGACTAACAAGCGAAAATGATGTGCAACGCTACCTAAACGATATCTGATTGCAGAACAGACTTTGCCATTACGTTCAGAACGACTGCATCGTCTAAGAATGACTATAATTTTGCTTAACTAAACTCACACGAGAAAATCAGGATGGATTCCGAGGCGATGATGACATGTATTTCGAGGCGACAATGATACGAATTATGAGAAATCACCTAGAGGATTGATCTATTACTCTCACTAGCATTTAAATTATATATATATATATATATCATTTTCTTTATTTTTTTAATCCAAAATTTACTCAAATCCTCTGTCAATCGGCTGCCCATTCCCTATAGACCAGTGTCGAACTGTCCCGTCTCCCAACCGGATATCCTGCTAAAATCACGCAACGACAGCTCGATTCAATCGTCGTCTGCTCACATTAAAATACGAACAAAGCGAGACTGACTTCGTTTGCTTTTTCCACGCATGAAATCCTCCAGCCCATCTATACCCCATGCCAATCTCTTTACTCCACAAACAGCCCTTCTAGCCAATCAAATGAATAGGCCGTCGAACCCCTTCCACTCGTTCAAGCCTTCAGATCCCGTCTCCTTCCGTCCAGCAATCCCGTTCAATTCTTCCACCACTCTCGTATTCCCCAAGGTGATCTCTTCCCTGTTTTCACGCAAGCCTCCTCTCGATTTCTCTACTGGTCACCTGCAACTGAGAACCACATTTCGACCTCACCATCAAACTCCAACTCCCTTTACTGTGCTCGTCAATCTCACAACCATGCTAATCTCCCTACCACAAGCAGATCGATCAAGCTCTCTACGCAGCCGTAGTTCTCGATCCCGCCGGATATCCGATCTGAACTAGCTGTAGCGGCCCGTAAGCGGCCGATCCAGTCAATCCTCTGACCTCCATCATTTAGCTGTTTGAACTGATTGATCGTGTACCTCCTCACCCACGAGATCCAATTACTCACCAGCCACGCATTCCTAAGGAAAATCTCGATCTTCCAGCCTCACGCAAGCCAGCCCGACTTCAACCTACCAATCTTCCCTCTCTACCGACCAACTTCAAACCGGTCAACCCAAAGCCCAGTCTGATCTCCCTCTATAACCGATCCCGCAAACAGTACCAAACATCCCTTGTAACGGAATCTCCAACCGAAAATCTCATTTTTCACTCCAAAATGCCGTGAAAGTGCCTTGATTCATCTCCAATCGAACGTCATTTTACCAGTAACGGTTCTTCGCGCGTTTCTTCGGCAAGTTCGGTAGAGAGAAAAAAATGTCGAAGAAGAACAGTGCAACGCCAATATTGACGTCGCACTGTTCTATCTCCAATCAAATTGCGTCAAAAATGACGGTCGGTTGGGACAAAGCAAGAACGGCAAACACTATTGGAGTTGCCCTAAGCTGCACGTCTGCCCAAATCCCTTCACCACACCCTCTTCTATCTACAACCTTTACAAACCATACTCGTACATTAATCTCCCCACTACAAACAAAAACCACTCTTCCAGCAACTCATTCCCAAGGCCCTTACACTACACAACAACCTTTTTTTTAATATTTTTATTATTAATTAGTATTATTAACTAAAATTATTAGTTATTAATATTATTACTCTTATTATTATCATTATATTTAAAAAAAGAGAAAAAGAAGAGAAGAAAAAAGAAAACATGTTTTTTGTGTTTTCGTCATCATCATCGCCTCAACAACACCGTCGCCGTTGCATCCATCGTGCAAGGTATAATGCCCTTTGAACTTAAAATCCTTCAAAATCCCACTTTCAGTGCTCTCAACATGCCAGAGGACCACCGATGCAAGGGTAAGACCTAACTACCAGTGTATGAGCGTCTATGCCTGCGGGGAAAAATTATGTTTCCAACATGCATCCCTAAAGACTCATGCACGTTTTTCTTGGCATTGTGTGATTGAAGACCATGGCCACAGTGTCATCTGACACCGACCCACCAATCATGCACATTTTTTTTGACGTGTTGGGCAAGCAAATACTCCCTAAAATTCTCAGAAATAGAGCTGAAATTTGAATAGACGATGAACAAAACTTCAACAGATAACAGGGAACCAAATTTATAATTATAGGGAACATAACTTAATATCTAAAAAAATGAAGAGAGAGAAGAAACCTATAATTTACAAAATAACTAAAATTAAGCATGCAAATGAAAGGCTTCTGATGGACAACAGTTCAAAATTTGACTGTAAGCATTGATTAGCAAGAATCAGATGGAATGTAATAATCTACGTGCATGAAACTATACAAAATTCCTAATAGATAAACAACATAAAAACTCATAGTGCTCATGTCAATCAGCCTATGAGCAAGAAAAGGGACCTACATTACAATAGCTCGTATGCGAGGGAAGACCAAAATTTGTAATGAACTCACCAGCTCACCCACAATCAGTACCAATCAACTTGCAGACGAACACACTAATTCGCCTATAGACAACAACACTGGCTACAATCCTACAAGCATATACTAAAAGATTGTAAAGAATGCAATAATATGCTTATGAGTAAAGCATGGATGATATGTGATGACTGTAAACACTGACCTACGAGTGTATGCAAGAGACTCATAATGAAAAGAATGGGTTGCCAACGGGCATGAGCATAAACTTATGACGCACACAATAGCTCGTTTACAAGGAGCTACAAGAAGCTCGTGAGTCCTTATGGGT
Source organism: Dendrobium catenatum (assembly GCF_001605985.2). Classification (NCBI taxonomy): domain Eukaryota; kingdom Viridiplantae; phylum Streptophyta; class Magnoliopsida; order Asparagales; family Orchidaceae; genus Dendrobium; species Dendrobium catenatum. The sequence continues at coordinate 396,258 of NW_021318984.1, read as the reverse complement.
AGCAGCGCAAGATATGCAAGAGTCATGGTAACTTGCCAACCAACAAGCAATAGGTTGTGAATGTAGTAGTCTTCTTGTGATTGATGACAACCAGCTTGCAAATAAGCGCAACAATCCCCTACGAACATTGAAAGTCAATACACAATGAATGTGGTAAGTTGCCAACAAATGAATATGGAGAAATTGGCGGTGAATGCAGCCTAATCGGTAGTCAACATCAACATGCAAGCAAACATACCAATTTCTCATAAACACAAGAAAGCTAGCATGCAAAGTGAATATAGCAATTTACCAATCAATGTGCATATAGAGATTGGCAATGTATATAGCTCACCTGGCAGCCTACATCAACATACAAATGAGCACATTAACTTACCTGCAAACAACAAAGCCTCTAGCAAATACACACAATGCAACACATGATGAATGTGAACCCCTACTATCGATGACAGAAGATTCTCCATATGCACAACAATATACATATGGGGTTATGATCAGTGACAGGCAGCAAATGCTACGACAGTCAACACCCTTACAATCAACAACTATTCAATGTCAAAGAAATACATTGATCCCCTACAAGCAAAGACGGTTGATATGTAGCAAATGTAAGCACCTACTAGCAGCTGTAGAAAACCCGTTATGCACACAACGTACCATCTTCGAGCAAATACAGAAGATGTAGTACATGCAAATGCTTACGAGCTAAGATGGTGACTTTTGAATACCCGCTGATGACCTACGAACAAATCCAATAAAGTTTGCAATTCACAAGAGATCGCTCGCAAGAGGCAATGAGCGGCCCGTAACACAACGTTACAATTCACCTGTAAGCAAAAGCAAAGGATTTGTAGTAAAAACTGCGGGCCATTAGTAGACTGAGGCAACAAATTTGTGACGCTATGCTATCACACCAGATAAACCAGCTCAATTACAAACAATAGGTGGAAGGCTCCTGATGTCACGACCCGGCTCGTGTAAACGAGACGGGAACGGATGTCAGACATAAACGATATAACAAAACATGTAATTATCATAAAACATGCATTGAAGAAGAATCTAAAACACTTCAAAAGGAAAATAAAAGCACCTCTAAACAACTTTCCAATTTAAACTAAGCATTTCATATAATTGCATATAAAGTTGCATATATATAGAGGTTGCTAAAATATCTCTTTCATTCATGACAAACCACCCAAAAAATTTAAACTACAACTTAAAGAAACACAATAGGAACCTGTCATCTGGTCCTCTACGACTATAAGTGAACCAAGGTCAGTCAGTCATTCATAGCAGAGAGTTCTCCTAAAAAAATATCCCAAAATGAGGGAATGAGCTAAAGCTCAATAGGTAATACTAACTCTAACAAATTCATATACCAATAAATAAAATTCAACATGTATGCTAAAAGTGAATTTACTCATCTTTATGATTATGAAAAGTTATGATTGTTTTGCTAAGTGTCACATGCTATAGTTCATAGGCATATCATTTCAACTATTTCATATGTTATTTGTGCCATAAATGTTCTAATATGATTGCTTATTCTTTAACTTATACAACCGTACCAGAGTACCAGAAGTGTATTGATCAAGTACACAAACATAGTTTTGGCCATATAATCTTTCTTTCCTCTTTTCATCGAAGAGCCATATTGCTCATAAGAGCCGTATTATGCTATTGCACCATATTTAATACTCCGCCTTCAACATGCACATTCATTCAAATATTCTTTTCATAGAAATTTAGTGTAGCAATCTCATATCAATCATATGCATTGAGTATTAGGCAAGTTTACATGAAAGATTGCATTTCAAAGAACATCTAATGTGCCTTGCAATTAAAGAAAGAGACTTCTATGCATTGCTTGCTATTAAATAATGAGAACATTTAATATGCATTGCTATTAAATAATGAGAACATTTAATATGAATTTCTAAGTGTTAAACATTTCAAAACATAATATAAATGAATATGAGTTTGAAGAGTAAAGTGTTACTGCCTCAAATGTCACTTCTTGAACCATCGCCTCACCGGTCTCTCCTTAACACCTCTTTTGAAGACCTAATGAAAAGACGTTACAACACAACATAAGTCTTTTTATACCATTACATGTCATTTAGACATCACTATTCCTACACATTCCATTATTTAATTACATATTAATCTTAACATAAAATTCTCTCATTAAGATCATTAATACTCATTAATCTACCCACAACCTAAAGCATTTTTTTAATCAAATATTTATTAATGTTCATACATAACCACAATCTAATGCATTCTTATCAAATAATTTTCCTTAATTAAAAGTAATTCAAAAGCTAATTTTCAGATTTATCTAAATTTCAATTTTTTTGAAACATAATTCCTCACTAAATTCATTAAACTAGCATACTAAAACATCCCTCTTACCTAATTATAAATTTAGGGTATTAAATTTTCGAATTATTAAATGTAATAATTAGGAAAAAATAATATTTTTTGAAAAATTCTCAATTTTCACCATTAGAGCCCTCCTAAGGTTATTTGGAAACACATTAGTTAAGCACTCTTAAAAAATTTTCCAATATATGAAAAACCTTAAGATTTGAACCTAAAATTCTTAATGAAAACTTTGCATTTTAATGACTAAAAATCGTTCCTAAGTATTCCCAAACCTTCTCTCCAAAAGATTTTAAAGTTTGATCAAACCCTAATTTCTAGACTCAAAATTTTTCCCATCAAATTTTGATTTTAATTCATAAAAACGTTCATAATTGCAAGGGTAATTATTCTTGTAAAGAGATTTTGGAGGAAAAGAATTTTGTGAGAAATCCTAAAAATCTCCTTCAAAGAAAATCACATGAAAAACTTAAAATTTCCTTCAAGAGATCATACCTTAAACTTTCCCTAGCCTTCCTCTTGATATTTCCCAAAGAACTCGCCGGAAACCGCCGCCGGTTGCCGGTTTTCACAAGCTCCGCCGCCCTTCCTCCCCTCTCTCACGCGCCTTCTCTTTCGGTTCGGCCGAAACAACACAAGGGACCGAAATAATAGGTCCCTTAAGGCTTTAAGGGGTTTTAAGGAAAAAGACGCATGTGCCCTTCAAGCTTAAAATTTCCTTAAGGTTCATGATGTAACACCTCACAATACCCCTTAACAGTAAGGTAGAGTGTTACAAGAATAAACATAACATTTTCATCGCGTAACATCTCATTCATATCATTTGCATTAAGACTTCGTATAAAAGATCATATAAACTTCATATAATACAATAAAGGAAGCATGTACCAATTCTCAAGTTTCATCCAAAGGCTAGTACAGAGCCACTAAGGAAAACTAAACAATTTCAAAGTAAATACATGTCTAATTTGCTTTCACATCTTGAAAATTTAACTTACTAACAAAAGGTAACCTATCATGAAAAGAAGAAACACTTGCATAAACTAGTCTGCATCAATCTTCTCTTTTCCCTTTCCTGTAACAGCAGCCAGAAGAAAGTTCTGGTGAGCTGTGAGGCTCAGCAAGTAATGCAGAATTTATTTGCATTTAAAATAGTATAACATGAATGAATTATAACTTTGAAAAGTATTATTGAAACATTACTACAAGTCTTGATCAATATTATGCTTTGCTATCTTCTGAATATTTGTTGAATATAAATTTTATGTGAAAGATTTGGCTATATTTTCATAACATTATTCAATGGAGCCCAGGTAAACCTGGCATTATCACCATTGAATTACTTAGAGGTCCCTTTTGCCTCTTTGGGGTCCCTTTTTCCCCACCTACTATGCAGGTTTCATAATTTTCTGGGGTCCCTTTTGCCCCACTTATCATGTAGTTCTGATATGGGAACCCTTTTGTCCCAACTATAATGATAAGGCATACATTATTCATAGTCAAACTTTACATTTATTTTTAGAGCAAATCTCTAAATATATCTTGATAACAATCTCTAATAAATTTCTTCAATTACCTGAAGTATTAACTTTGCTGATGCTTCACACGTTCATAAAAAAAACCTTATTCAATTTCTCTTCTTGATTCCAATCTCCACGGCTGCTATGCTTACCCGATTCCTCCTGTATTGAACCGATTACTTCTTTGCTCCTTGCACTATACCGAGAATTCTACTCAGCCTTCACTATGCCGCCCTTTGCAAATCACTGTGCCGAACTCCTTCACTGGCTTTGCGTGAAACAGAACAGAGAAATCTCTGTTGGCTTGCAAACTTCGAACATAAGAATAAATGAGAATGGGCCCACACGCTTACGTAACTGTTATTATCCTCACATCCTTTAATAACACCTTTTCAGGAATAGAGAAATATCTATTTTTTATTTAATACTTATCCATTGGAAAATTTTATTTCCAAATCATATGGTTGCCGTGAACTGCTATCTCATTTACACTTTTAGAGAAAGCATTTCTTTAGAATTATGATAGACTTATGGCTTACCAAAGTAAATTACTTGACAATACATCTTGTACTATTATTTACTTAACTATTATACTTCTATTAATTACAATTAATCTTAATTTAACAACTGGCGGTTAGTAAATTTTAAATGAAATTTTAAAAGTATAATTAAATAAATTTATATTTTTCATACCTGAGTTTTGGGTATTACACATGAGGGGTAAAATGAGTATAAAGGGCTAAAGTTTACTTAAACATCTTCGACGAATTTTAATTTATATTCGTGCAACATTTGATATAGGTTCTTTATATCATTTCGAATGAAATTTTGCGTAGAATTTAAAAAACTTATTGCGTCAAATTCTGACTTTGAAATTTTGCCTAATTTTGTTGTGGCACATCGAAATGCGTGCGATGCATCCGATTGAAAGTTTTCGGGTTTTACACCTGATGCGACGCACATGGTATTTGCAGGCTGAAGAACACTCTTGTGGGCCGAGTACTGAAGAAAATAATAGCTTGCAGAAGATGAAATGAGCTAAACAATGTCATTGAATCCACAACATCCGTACAAGCGGACAGAAGGTGTTCACCGACTCTTCAAGGAAGCTCATACATCTTTCAAATGATCACTACTTGCCAACAAGAGTTTAGTGTTGCGCGGCAACCAACCTATAATAAGCAACAGGCAACCCATAGCGCAGCGCCACGCCACCAGATCCACAACAATCATACACGCGAACAAAAGGCATCTGTATATTCCAAAATGAGACATTGCATGCTTGTTAGTGATGGTCATTTGCATAGCTATCTATAACTAAATATTGCACAACACCCCCATGCATTGAAATGCACACTGATGCATTCAAATCGTGCACATACAAGTTGCAAAATATAAAGCACGTGACACAAGCATGCTATCCCACATGTAAAATACATTTTATAGTGATAGCCTTCTACGTTGACTTGCAAATACATCATGCACTACATGAAAGTAATGGAGTATTATGCAAATGCATTATGCAGACAAATGGACAACGCATAGATACATTATACATGCATACAACACAAATACATTATACGCTACGTTAGTGCACCAAACCATTGCATTGTATATTAAGCATATCATGCAAGATGCAAATGCATATGCCAACATACATGTATATATGAAAAACACATAAGTGCATACATAAGTATGTTAACATGTAGATGAAAATTTAAGTGCATATGTGAGCATACAAATACGTCGAGTACACCCATTGCACTGCATAGATACAAACGCCATACAAATACATCATAAATAATGCATTCAATGGCATATATCCGCATGGGCCCCAACAAGCATGACGTATGCATACATGTGATGTCTAATGATATTGCACGGGTCACGAAATTAACTTTAATTCAAGCCCGATCCTCTGTCGGCAGAGAGACAAAGTTGATACGGCTTGAATCATTAAACAAATACATGATCGTGGTGCCAATAAGAGTATTTGTTTTACATGTTCATATTAAGCATTCAAGGTCTCTCACAAAAAAATAAACTCACACAACAAAATGAATATCCCGAATTTTGATATCCACACAATAATTCCATTAATTAGGAGCCCGATGATGATTGTATGCATAAAATTCTGATGATGATTGTATTGACAGAAGATCTCAACCGGTGGGGACCCCAAACATTCAAAATGCATCTAAACTCCTATAAAATATATTCAATTGACTTTAATGTATTTATGAATGATGTCAATATTTAAAATTGAAATAAAACACCTAAATATGTAAAGCAAAATACTTATCCACCCTCCGTAATAGTTTGTTGAGTTGGACAAGCTTGAAAATTACATTAACTCACAAAGAGAGAATGTCAAGTCAAGAATATCATTAAGATTCATTCTCAAATCATCTCTTGCAAGTAAGGACGTGGCACATATCGTCTAACCGGTGGTTTCACCACCAAATGACATCACATATAAATGATTATAACTGGGACCCTCTGATAAGGCGATTTTAACGCCAAATGCAGGGGCGGAACCTGCTTCAATTTTGAGGGGGGCAAATACAACACAAAAATAATTAAATATTAAAAAATACTATTATATATCTATATATCACGACAAGTTTTTTTAAAAAATTTAAGCAAAAAAAATAAAGAAAAAAAGTGTAATTAAACTGTCATGAAAAGCATGAGATAGAAGATTAGAACTAAATGTGAAGAAATATATAGATATTTTAGGGCAAGTTAGGACAAACAAGTTTTTTAGGGGGGGCAAAAAAAATTTTTTAGGAGGGGCAACATTTTTTTTTTTACTCTCCTATAATTTTTTTTACTCCTATAAAAAAAAATCTTTTTTTTTATCCGCCCCTGGCCAAATGACACCATTAAATTACATTCATGGTCAGAGCCCGTATGTTCCACAACAGTGCTAAATATTTGAGCATTGAATCAATAGGATATGATCGATAGGGCACAAAGCCCTATGCTAGCTAAGGTGGATTCAAATATATCCACTTAGACAAATATTCGCCACATGTCTACAAGGTACCCTTCGACGAAGAAACCCATGTCTGCCAACAAGTATCCTTCAATCAGGTTGGGTCGACTACCTCATCTGACTAAGTAGGATAAGGACCATGATGACCCGGAATGACGGAACCACGGGATATTGATTGAGTCTATTATCATTCCCCCCGCCATCTATTTTAAGTGCAAGGTGGTGAATTTTTAATTTTAAATACCTAAACATGCTATACTATGTGTCGAATACTATGCATCTATTTGACGACTAGCCATAATCGAAAGTTTTCTCGCTACTGAGAGGGGTAATTAACTATAAGGGTTTGCGCATATAAAAACATGAACTAAGATCATAAAGACCTCGCAAAATAAGGGCTAAATCTTTGGATAATGTTTTATCTAAAACCCAACTGCCTTCTAAAACTTTGACTCAGAACTTGTTATAACTCTCCCCGACGACTCGAAAAAAGAGCCGCGGAGAGACTAGGACCCAAATTTTCGGAGCCCACACACAACTTATGTTAAGTCGAGGCAGAACTAGTGAAATACAAGGGAATGCCGCAACACACCTCCTAGCAAGCGTGGCCTAAACACAACCAACCTAGTGATACGTCAAATATGTAAAAAACGAGGATACTCATTATGATGTGTTGGCACCAATCCAATCCACAAAATTTTCCACCAAACAATGCATAAATAAATTGTACTCTAATTATGCTCAACAAAAACCAACTTTGAACCCATGCGTTAAGTAACTAACTACATTTATGTATGTGCAACACTGTAGCTTCTCATTATATATGTGCAACTGTAGCTTCTCATTTACGCATGCGTTAAGTAATGTAACTCAGCTATTCTCCTTCTCACCATATACTCTAATGAATTTAATCTTTATGTATCCCTCCTTTACCCTTCTGAATTTTCCTCTCAGCATCTCATTCTGTTTATCAAATTAATCCAGCATTCACTTCAGATAGCTTTAAACTCTAAGAATTTTGAAGATTGCTTTTGGAGCAGCCATTTTTGATGTTCAGTCAACCGGAAGGCAATGCTCTTCTTCAAAAGCAAATAAGTTTAGATTAAGCTTAAAGCTTTGAGCTTGTGCCATATCGATTGATGTTGAGCTGCATATTCAACTTGATTAAGATCAATGCCAAATCAAATGGGATTTGTATCTATTACCAATTTTCTGCAACTGAAAAGATTTGTTTCGGCTTCTTGGTCTAGAGATGAAGCCACTACACCCATTTACACCTTTGCTGGATTAACTATGATTTGGAGCATTAAAAATAATTAAATGATATGAGGAATATCAATCACAGTTTCGTCCACGGAAAACTAGAAAGTTATGCAAAATTGTTCATTCATACCATGAAATGATATGAATGCAAATCTTCTCGACCATTGTATATCATCAATGACGTGAATCAAAATAAGGATGTTGCAGGGCTTCATCAACACTAAAACGGTCCTCCTGAAAAGTAATACAGTTAAAAACACGTAAAGTATTAGAAGAGCATCAATTTAAAAAGCAACGGTTGAAATGGAAAGCATTAAAAATGACAAGCTTTAGCTAATTCACGGAAGCATTAAGCTATCAACATAAATGATGACGCCCATTTATTTTTGTTAGTCCCCTTAATCCCATTTTTCTACCATGTCTAAAAAACTAACTGTTTAAACTGACTATGAAGTTATTTTGTAGAGAAATATGCATATCAAAATTTTTTAGCAAGGATTGGAAGAGTGAAAGATTTATAATCTCTCTCCATATGAAAGATAGGGGAACTCAGACCAAATTCCAAAAAATTAGTAAATGGGTTTACGGAAGATATTTGTAATTTGGAGCAGCTAACCTTTCAATCATAAGATTTCCGGTCATCCACAAATTTCTTCACAACAACAGCTAACAACTGCTAGGCATATTAAAGGAAAATAGTAAGATGGCAGTTTTCTAAAAGTTCCTTCACAATAACTCCACTATTTGACCATTTCTTTCATCACTCAACATAAAATCCGCAAAAAAAAGCAACATTAGAGGAGATTGTGACCGCTATTGAGGGTGTTTAATAGATGAACCTAGTCACATAGAAGGCAAAGTTTCTTATAATGATTAGTGGGTCTTGAAATAGTTATTGGAAATCTTTCAAGGAGTTCCAATGCTCGCGCCCAAATTATTGATGAGATATTGAACATCAAATAGGAGTGTACCCATGGAGAAGAAACCATTTTTGTTCCAGTGAGATGCCTGAAGAAGAGCTCATAAATTGTGCCAACCTCAAAGATCAAATTCTTAATATTTCTTTTCTTCCACTCTTCCATCTTCCATACTTTACCATGTTTTGAATTGGAAGTTCGGTTATTTCATATGTTCCACATATTTTGGGGTTCAAATCATTGTGCAAATTCTCAATAGCAGTTAATCCTCATATCTCATGGTTAAAAAATTATGGTATAACAAATCTACCACATGATTCATAAGGATATGGATTTCTTTTACTTTCTCATCACCAACAGTAACTAGTTTGATTATATAAAATAGCTATCTTACGAAGTGACTTCAAGCATCCACTTGGAAAAAAAGAAAATAGGGAGCAACCTATTTCAGAGGGCCATCTTCATTTTGACACCAAAAAATGAGAGATTTATCAAAACTTGTAGGACGTAAATGGGTTACTATCACATTTAGTTTTCAATAATGTTTTAAAAAGTACGCAAGTAAAGACAAAGCATATAACAGGTAGATTAACTTGGATGCTGAAGAAAGCAAACTTACAGGATGCCATACTAGGAGCTGACGCACTAACCGCAATGCCCAAATATTAGGAAAACTGCATAGCATTAAGAAACAGATTTTGTACAAGCTTATGAAAAAACTGGACAAAAGCCCATACTAGGGATAAATAACGAAACAAGACTAACCCAAGTTTAAGAGGATCTCTATTCTTGACTTGATTTGAGAAGGACTCCTCAGAACATTTCCAGGAAGCTGGCCACACACCACCCTTGTTTGCATAAATCACTAACATTCATCAATATGTTCCATAAAAAATAAAAATTTAAAAAAGCACAAAAAATAACTGATGAAAATTGCCAAGGAGGAGAAACTAGGTAACAAAAACAACAAGCCACTCATAAATATCAAATAACAAAATCATATGCAAGAACAGTATTACGTAAATAGACAAAAAGATAATTTTAATAACTATGGATTCAACCGCTATAGGACATAGGACTGCAGAAGTCATACTATTCACATCATTTTATCCAACCAAATAGATTTGGCTATAGAATTAGATTTGATGTAGATTACAACTTGCTCCTTCCAGACTGGGACTCGTAAGACTAGGTGTCTCTATACTTTAAAAATCTACTAAACTGGTTATATTACTATCAAAATGATAGATGAAAAGTAGGCTTAACACCTTATGCAGCTAGCTAAGAAAAATAAGGATTGATTAAGATGACTCCAAATGACACCCATTGAAACAAGAAAGGAGGAACGATAGAACCTACAAATTAATGAGTACTCCAAGCCTCATAACAACCAATGACCAAAACTTTTAACCCAAATAAAGAACTAGAGATTTAAAAGAAGAAAAAACAAAAAATAAAATAGTAAATTCAGAATTACATCTGCTAGAGAAAATAAATGATCGAAGCTGCTATATCTTTGGAATTGCCAAGAGAATTCCTTGGCCGACTGTTTTATACAGCCCCTACTAAAATAGCTTCCCACCGATTCTGGATGAAGAAAGTAAGGGAAAAGACCGGTGCTGATGTGATGCATGGATGGAGTTACACAAGAGTTAAAATAGAATTAAATTCTAGCTCAACCAATTATATAATCATGTATCAAAGTTAATTCGATTACAAGAAATTCATGATGTTCAACTCGCTAGGCATAGAAATTTCAACAAGATAGACAAACTATTTAAACAATTGCAAAGGAAAACATAAGGCTACGACTAGTAAATAAAAATCCCACAATTAATACGGAGTTGTTCACACCTTGAGACATTTATCTCTCTTTCCTACGGAGACTAGGTTGAGCGGCGGAAGATTGTCCAGACTAGCATCGAGGTTGCCACTAAGATGGAGGTGCCAAGGAACGTCGCCGTGGGAAAGGATCTCGGAGGCGGAGGGGGCACGGTAGATCGACCTTTGATAATCCACGTGTAGACGGAGAAGTGTTCGTCGATGGAATCCACTAGCGTCGGCAAGATCCGGTCCAAGTATTCTTCGACGGTGTCGTCGAAGTCAAAGCCAGACGTCGAAGAACTGTGATCGGAGGATGTTGACCCTTCCGTTGTTGTCTACTCAAAACCGAAGTTCCACTCGGGTACGTTCCATGCATGCTTGCAAGTGAAGCCGGGTGGTCGCCGCAAGAAAGGTCTCCAACGGAAGGGAGAGAGGGGGCGGCAGCTTGGAGAGGGAAAAGGAGGGCCGGCGGTAGAGCAAGGGTGAGGGGGCGGGCTGGTTGAGAACAAAACTGAAGTTTAATTTCAGTTTTGTGAAATTGGGAGGGAAGGATTAAGTTTTGAAATTCCAATTATGTAATCAATGCATTAATTGAAATTTCAATTGAGCCGGCGGTAGGAAGAGGGGATTAGGGGGATAAAACTGAAATTATTCAGTTTAAGATGAATGAGGAAAATTATTCAATCCTAATTTGAATTTCAAATTGGATTTGAGACTTAATTGAGCAATTAATGGGATTTCCCATAGGGGCCGGCGGCATAGTAGAGGGGAGGGAATTGGGGAGAGGAAAGGGGGTTTCCAAATAGAATTTGATGACTAGGAAGATTTGAAAATAAATCCACTATCATGTAAATTTTATTTTGAATTGATTTTCAAAAACTTTCCAAAAATAGAATTTCCCAATTTGGAAAGTAGTGAAATTTGAAAATCAAATTTCAATGAGTTGGGGGAGGAGAAGGGGAGAAGTGGTGAAGAGGGAGGGTGGCCGGCGGCAAGGTGATCGGCCGGCGGGCCTAGGGTGGCCGGCGGTTGGGCTCCAAGGATGCAAATTTGCTCACGAAAATTCGGCTCCTTCCCACGGTTGATTATTGCATGCGGGAGATGTAGATAGAGAAGATGAAGGTAGCAGGTAACGACCTCGAGAACTCACTAAGAGATCTCTAAAGGAACTCACAAAGAGATCCAAATGTTGGCACTCACAAAGAGAACACAAAAACACAATTTTCGTTCAATAAGCCAATCCACTCATACAAGATACAAGGGGCCATATAAATAGGCTCCAAATAAAAAGTAGATGCAAAAGTCTAAAATGCCCCTTGGGGCTACAAGAGCAACTAATACCCTCAGGGGTAAAATGGGAAAACTAAGAAAATAAATGCATAACATATAAACTGCTAATACAAATAAAATCAATAATAGAGGCTCTCCATCATGGCCGTCGATCTCCGTGGTCGTCTCTGATAGACGCGCCGAAATCTCCTATCGATGACCTCATCAGGTGGAGGCTGTAGATGGCCCGGTTTCCGGAAGAACATAAGGAAAAACTTGGACCGTAGTTGCTCAGGGCCAAGAAAAGGTGTTAGGATTGAGGAAATTGGACAACAGAGACATGATGTAGGCTTGGTGTAGTCCTAATGACCTTTCCCTACGTCCAGCTTAGCTGTGTTTGGAGTTCTTGATGCCTGGAATGTCTTCCTGTTTGTTGGCGTCAGCTATAGAAGAGGCGGCTCTTGCCAGAAATGGCCAAGACGACAACTACTGGAAGTTTTCTTGGACAAACAATACAAGAAATCTCACCTGGAATTGTTCCAGTGACCTGAGATGGAACATGATTCTTGCGCAAATCCACCAGAATGCAACTGCCAATGGCTGGAATCTATTTGGAGCATCTGGAACCAGTGGAAATGCACGTCGACCTCTTTATTGGGCCTGTAATCGCCGGACAGCAGCTCAAACAGAACAAAGAAGACTAGAAAAACGGCAAACCAATCTTGGCAAGATCTTGGACCAACCCACTATGATTCCCTTCTTCCTATCCTCTCATTGATATGGGAAAATCCACCCCGAAGTGAAGGGAACTCCTTCCCTATTTCAAAAAACCTGAAATGAAAGTTCTCAAACGCCCCCTAAAAAAAATCACCTCCCCACATAAGAATTAGGTATTTATAGGAAAGAGCCTAAGGACTAAAACATACTAACTACTAAACTAGCCCTAAAAAAAATAAGAGAAAAGTGAGTATAAAGTTATTTTTTCCTTAATAGAAATAACCCTCTATCTCTATCATTGGCGGAGGGAGGGGCACGTGCCTCCTCCCCTCTAAAAAATTTTTTTTGAAAGAAAAAGGATATTTTGTTGTAAAGAAGAAAATGATGGGATCAAAGCTAAAAATCCTTCTCTCATATTTTGTTTTTATTTCAAAGTGTGGGTTTCTACAAACTTCAATCTGATCGTTTTATGATGGAAGCGAGTAACGAGCCTCATAAACGATCTTAAAAGCATAAGTGACAATGAATGCCACACATAAGAGATGATATATACTTTCAGGATAGCAGAAAAAATTTCATGACCGGCAGATAAAATGTAGGTTGTGAAATAAAATTGGAGATCAATGGCTGAATGATAAGTTACTTGTTTATATTGAGAAAGATATTTTAGATAGTAATGATAATGAAGTAATCATTCAACTCTTTCAGAATATTAGGAGTAGGCGTTATAAACTGTAAGTTGCTTATTTTTTATATTTAATATTCTACCTTCTTAAAGAATAATTTGAAAAAAAAAAATTAGAATTGCCTATGTCGGTAACAAGATTGAATGTAAAAAGTTGAGGGAAAATAAAAAAAATAATAATTTAGGCCCTCCTACATAAATTTACTGGCTCCGCTACTGATCTCTATCTTTGTCATTCTCCCTGAGTTGAAGGAGACTCACCCTCGATATCTTGAACATATTCTTATTGACAGTCAGGTGAAAGTATTAAAATGTTGAGTGTTTTGGTAGGATAATCATATCATGCAAAATTCTTCTTTGTTGGTATAAGGTGCTTTTGATCATCTCAAGTTCAACTATGTTTTTAATATAGAGCACTAAAGTCAAGGTATCTTTGACAAAGGATATGAACGATTCTATTTCAAACACTTGATTTATGTTTCCATTTGCATTGTAATAAAGGATGAATTAATTCTAGGATAGGCTCTTCTTCTTTGCCACCTTCCATAAGTTAGGAAAAAAAATGAAGAGAGAGAAAAGACAAGGGTGTTTACAAAAAATGGAGACTTTAGAAAGAGAAAAAAAAATCATTATGAGGACCTAATTTATTCGGTGAGATATTCAACTTATAATACAATAGTCAAATAAATCCTGAAATTTAAGTTTGCGATTTTTTTATTTCATTGAGCAACAATCATCGCATATGAGTGTATTTGTAGAAATTCTTGGATGATGAGCATGTTAAAACATTCAAGAGCATTAAAGAGATTAATACATATTATGTATTTCTACATGTTATATGTTAATTAATTTATATGATTTCAAGTTAATCCACATTAATTGAAAATATAATACTACGAAATAACATATAATACATAAATGAATATTTTTTTACATGTGCCATCATTATGAAATGATTAAATATTTATGTCAATGCTAATAAATGAAAATGATTAAAATAATAAGAATAAAATTAAGAATTTATGAAAGGTCATACCATGTGAGTTAAGTGGATTGAATTTGATAACCCGCGCAAGAACAAATGATTCCTAATACCAGAGAATTGACCAGCCCAACTTTAATCAAGAAAAGATAAATGAAAATGAATTTCTGACTCTTGATACAGGAGAATTGGCTAGCTCAACCTTTTATTAAGAAAATTAAAGGCAAATTCCTAATCCTTGGCTAGCCAAACCTTTATCATGGAGAAGTTGATACAAATGGGGCAAAGCCTATAAGCATGATAATTCTAAAGCTATGATTATTAAGAATGAGTAAAATGATTAAAGTAAGAAAAAAAAGTGAGTTAGAGAGACGCAAGAGAAAGAGAGAGAGAGAGGGGGGGGAGAGAGAGAGAGAGAGGGAGAGGTAAGCAGACACATAATATTCTAAAGAAACTTAAAAGGCAGGAACATAAATAAGATAAGATAATCTCAAACCGTAGAAAGCTTAAAAAATTAACAATATTTTATGAGCTTATAAACCTGCAAATCTCCAAGTAACTTATCAACAAATAAAATATTGATAGTCAAAGAAATTACGAAAAGGGAACTTAAATTGAAAAAAGAAATAAACTCAAAAAAAAAAAAAGACTTACATGGTCTTTAATTCCATTTCTTTGGTGACTATGAGGGGAAATTCCAGGAACTAAAATGCACATCTCCATGTATGATCTCAATCTAGTATTACAATAGACAAACCAGAAGTTAATCAAGATTTTTATCTAGTAATAAACTAATAATAACAATTTACAGGTAATTTCAGGAATCGCAACTTTTACCACTAAATGATTAGAATATAGTATTAGGTTCAGCAGTCATCAGGTGAAAATGGAAGACAGAAAGTAAACTTGACACATTGTCTTTATGCCTATAAGTTACTTGGTAGTAGTCCAACATAAAGCCTTACTGTTTCAAAATACGCTCACATAAAAATTGAATGATGAATGTTTAAAACAAAACTGGAACATCACATTAACTTAGCAACAGTAAAACAGAATTCATGTAAAGAATAAGTATTCCTTGACTTTTTCTCATTTGTAAGTACTCAATGGAAGCATATAACAAAAAAGATAAAAAAAAATCTACAGCTTAACCTAATATCTTCAGTCATTCTTCTATCTTTTCTAACATAAAATTGGCTTTTTGAAAGGAAGATCTAGGATAGAAAGCAAGAAAGAATAATTGCAATCATATATATTTGATTACAAAGATGAAGAAAGTACAAATTGTGGGCTCCAAAAATTCGGCCCCGACCTCCCCCACTTACTTTCTTTGGGAGAGTTTTAACAGAATTAAGTTCCGGGATAAATTTTGGAAGGCATATGGGTTTGTAGATAAGACTACCCAGAGATTTCGCCATCATTTTGCAAGGACGTTATGATCTGAGTTCTGGTTTCCTATAGATGCAAGCCCCTATAGTTAATTACCCCTCCCGGTAACGAGAGAGAACTTTCGATTAAGGCTAGTCATCAATCAGATACGTAGGGATATGTATTATCTGGCATATAGTAGCAGCATATGTTGAATATTGGAGATTGAATATTTAAAATTGAAAATTTCACCATCTTACACTTTAAGCAGATGGTGGAGGAATGGATGATAAGCCCGATTAAGATACCACGATTTTGTCGTCCCAGGCCATTGTGGTCCCTGGTTTACTTAATCAGATGAGATAGTCGACCCAACCTAACAGAATGATCCTTGTGGGCAACCATGGGTTGCGTCATCCAAGGGCACCTTGTAAACCTAGGTGAGATGTTTGTTTAAGGGGGAAATTTTGAATCCAACTTAGCTAACAGAGGGCTTTGTGCCTTATCAATTATATCCTATTGATTCATATCTCAAGGATTTGATGTCACTAAGGAACGTATTGGCTATGGTCATAACCGTTATCTCATGATGTCATTTGACGGCAAAACCACTTGGTTCAGAGGGCCACGTGTCATAACTATTTATCCTGCGGTGTCATTTGGTGAAAAAATCGCTGGTTAGAGGACACATACCACGTCCTTACTAGTAAGAGATTGTTTGAGAATAAATCCTAGTGATATTTTCGACTAGGCATTAGCCCTATGTGAGCTGAAGTAAACTTTAATTTGTCCACCTCGGCAAACTGTTGTGGAGGATTGATGGATTTTGTGCTTTAAGCACTTGATGGGTTGAATTTTAATTTTAAACATTTTGGATTTTGGGAATTTGGGTGGAATTTTGGAATGTTCGGAATTGACCCCTCTGGTTGAGATAAGCATTCAACGCGACCATCATCGGGGTAAGTGGGGTCATTTGAAAATATTTATATTTTGTGAAAGTTTGAGGGCATTTGAATTGGTTGGAGTTAATCCCTTCGGTTGAGATATACATTCAACACGGTCATCATCGGGGTGTTATTTTGAGTATTTGAAATTAACCCCTCCGGTTAAGATCTACATTCAACACAACCATCATCGGGGTGGATGGGGTCATTTGCATTTGTAAATTAAACCTTATCGACTCTGTTTACTTTCCGACAAAAGATCGGATTTCGTAGGCTTTATGTTTTTGTTAATGAATTGTCTTTGTTGAAGGCCTTATATGAACATATAAAATAGATATTCTGGTCGACACATTGACCGTATATTTGTTTGATAATTTGAGCAGCGTCGACTTCTATCTATCCATATAGAAGGATTGGGTTCAAACTACGTTCATTTATTGACCCGCGCAGCATCCCTAGACGTCATGTGTGTATCTATAATACGCTCAACTGGGCCCATGCTGGTGGGGACATTTTATAATAATTATTTTCTAAACCTTGTCAACTCCTATTTATCTGCTTAGGAGGATCATATTAAAATTTATTGGCCCACATAGCATCCCTAAACGTTGTGTGTTCCAATAACACGCTCGTCGGGACCCATACGAGTTTATGGGGGCATTTTATAATTATTTGTTGAACATTGTCAACTCAGATTTATTTTGTTAGGAGGATCGAATTCAAATTTATTGGCCCGCACAACATCCTTAAACGTCACGTGTGTTCCAATAACACGCTCGTCCGGGCCCATGCGGGTTTTATGATTGCACTTGCCCTTCTTTGTACCTATGTGCATACATGTTATGGTGCATGTGCTAGGGCATTTTGGATATTTAACGGGTCTTCTACGATGACTTGTAGAAGTTTGCATTTATTGTAGTATTTCAATACTTGTACGTAGAAGGCATGTTGGATGCACGACCACTGTTTATCAAGAAACTTGCAAGCCTCAATAATCTTATCCAACTCAATGTTCAGAACCTAGTTGAATTGAGATTCACTCACTCCATAATGATTTGATCTAACTTTCTCTTGCCAGAACTCGTATAGGAATCAATAGGCAACTCCCTAATTATGCCATCGTCATCATTTTCTATTGTTGACTTAAATAAAGAATAAATCATTTCAAACTTAGATGACTGTGTTCTTACGTACGCCCTATTTGTCAAAATCAGGGGCCACCCCCCTGAGCTGATAACTACAACGGTTGGAAATACATCAGACCGTCTATGAAAGCTATGTGAGGCATTTGTTCCTAAAATAATTGTTGTTGTTCTCTTGCATTTTGCTTGTGGAGAGCATAACGGGTCTCCTGTAATGGCCTGTAGGAACTATATTTGATGCATATTATCTTTTCTTCTTGCGGCATATCAACGTATTTTGCTGGTTATTGTAATTGATTGTAGGGGCATTGTTACATCCATAACCTGTTGACCGTCACTTATATGTACATACTAAACATACTACCATGCATATGATATACCTTACATTGTCGTCAGTAAATGTTAACATTAATCATGTTTTGTACCATATACATATGTAAGAGATTTTGCCGCTTGCAGGCAAGTTGATATATTCATTTGTGTGCTGATGTAGATTGTAAGATAAGTTGCATCTGTTGTATTTTCCCGATAGTCACTACAAACTTTCCCTTCTATTTGTAGGCTAGATGTTGTATGTGAGGTCAATCTCCAGGTCAATCTCCTACAACGATTCGTAGGACTTCACATGTGTCATAGGTGTGTTGTCTTTTGCTTACATGTTGTGTGTTCATTGACTTGTAAGTTGAGGTCAACCATATGGACACCATTGCATTCATTGCATATCTCAGTTATCACTCACAAGCAACCTGTTATATACACCATATGCCTTTTATTATGCCGTTGTATGACTTGTAAGTGAAATTGTTATCGCTTTATGCAACTTGCATTGATTGTGAAAGGATCACACTACAACTTGCACTTGTTTGTGAATTGCTTGGAATTGTCCAAATGATGTGAGTTCATTGATCTTCGTTGTCGTTTAAAGTCGTCCACGAACATTCACAAGTTTCCTATAGTCGCTTGTAAGTGGAATGTTGTATGTGTAGTAGATCTTTTGTTGTCACTAAAAGAGACCATACTCCATAGTGTATAGGTAAAGCTCTTATTGATTCCTCTTTGCAAGCAAGTTGTGTTATCCATTAAGAGCATCATATCATGTCATAAGATTTGATTATGTTGTTTACAATTTCATTACCACTTGTAAGTAGTGTTTGCAAATCTCTTGTCCACCACAAACCTCATTTTTATTCATTTGCACTTAAGTTAGAGCTTGTCACTTTGCAAATCATAGCTTCATTATAATTTGTTTGAGTTTGAGTTGCATACTGTTCATTTTCAAGTTTTCTATATTTATTCAAATTAAGTTCTCATTTCAATTAGATGCAAATTTCAATTAGTCACTTGAGTTCTAAAGCATGTCCCTATTAATTTTTGCAAGTTCAAGTCTCAATTCCTTACATCTTAAGTCCAGATTTAGTCAGCCTACCGACACCGACGTCTCCCCTGTTTACGAGAAAAACGAAGAGGCGGCCTTCCCCTCCACGCTACATGAGTGCTTCAGGTAGATGTCGGGTGACAATACGGCTATGTTTTCTTCAATCCCCGCGACACTAAATGAGCGTTTAAGGTCTCGAGCACTTGTTAAAAAGAGCACAGTGATTTTCCCATGTATGGATACTTATTTTTCATCCCCCTCATGCTACATGAGCGCTCCGGGGATTACCCACCTCGTCGTAAGCGTCGCACTGGTTTCCCTCTTCCTATGCTACGTGAGCGCATAGGGAGGCTTACCGGCTCGCCGCAAGCGTCGAGAGTGAAATTTTTAAGTTAGAAATTTTATACCTATGTGGAAGGACGTCAATGGAGTTGACACATGGATAGAGGCAAGGGGAAGATGTTTGCATCTTTTTTTTACTATTAATTATATCTGATCATAATTTAAAAAAAATTAATTATACTTAAATAATTAATCATAATTAATTAGTTAATTATAATTAACTATAATTAATGATAATTAATTATAATTAACGATAATTTATTATAATCAACTATAATTAATTATTAATTATAATTAATGATATTTAAGTATAAATTATTATAATTAACTATAACTAATAATTAATTATAATTAAAGAAATCAATTATAATCAATAAATAAAAATAATAATAATAAAGCAAATCAATCCTCCATTTCCTCCTATTTGTCGTTCATAGGAATTGGCAACAAAAGCGCGTCGAATGGAGAAATTACCTTCATAGCAAGCGGGCTCCCGTCGTTATTTCCTATCAAAATGTCGTAACTTCCGGTCTAACAAGAAAGGGACACCATTGGAGGAGGCGAGAAAAGAAAGGGAAGAAGGGAGGTCAGGCAATGTAGCAGTTGAGAGGGATTTCAGCTAGGGCAAGAGATGAGGTTGGAGATTTCTGTTGGAGGTTTGGTGTGACCTGGATGTTTGGAGGAGGACGGGCCGGGTTCGGTGGAGGCTCTGTGGATTCGATCAGCACAGGTATGGGTTTGATTTGGCTAAGGCTTGCGGCTGCTTGATGAAGCTTGCGACAGAGGTGATGGGAGGAGGAAAAGGGAGCAGTGATTGAGTCTAGTCGGATGTGGGAGTTCCGATCGATGGAGACGTGGAAAAAAGAAAAGCAAGGCTTCATTCGCTTGTTATATAACAACATATGCGAACACTCGATCGAGGCAAGATACAGGTTTTGCGAAAGTTTTGACGCGAGCGGTGCCGAATGCACAGCGATTCGCCGGGATTTCTTGCGGGATTTGCGGATGACTCGATAAATTTGAGCAGGTATTTTCATTTCTCCCTTTTTTTGTTAATCTCCCTTTTTTGTTAATTTTATTCCGAGGTCAACACAAATGCTATGAGAAAATTCGGAAAAAAAATTCCATAATTTCTAGAAGTATAACGACCTGAAGAACAACAAAAATACATACAAAAATGAACGTTATTGTGTGGGCTATTAATATTTCACAGTTTCAGTACTGTGCCAAAATAACCATGTGTGCTTGCAAATGAATATGCCCTGGAGTTTTCTTTACTTGTAAGCTAGTTCCTTTGTTGGTTCACTCCAGCCTTCAAGATGCTGATCAAGTAAAGCACGGGTCCTATCAGAAATCTGGAAAACATGAGGGGATCCAAGTATCAGCTCCAGCATAATAACTCCCACACTCCACATATCATATCTGCCATAGAAAGGGCCTCATAATTACTCACGTGAGGAAACAGAAGTTTCATAATTGCAATACAAAAACAAGAATCATACGCTCCATTAATGTCATTTTATCATACAACTTTCCAGTTATGTTCATACAGCAGAATGCACTAATTTGGAAAGTGAACAATGCTGCCATTAAGAAAGTAAAACATAATTGGATGCAGAAACTCAGAGCAAAGATCAAGGACAAACTTCAATCTAACGCTGCTTGGTCCCTGAAACCAGCTAGCATTAAGAAGTGCTTCTGGAGGAGTGTACTCAAAAGTCTGCTCTGACCTGACATCACAAACAAATATCAGAGAATCCACATAAAAGGGGAACAAGGGACCATAAGAACCAGAATCACTAAATAAGCTATGAAGAGCAATATGAGCCTTTTTCGTTGTTATGTCATGAGAGTTTGGCATTTTTCAAGGCATGCAAATAGAAGAAAAATTTCAGGCTGGACTTTACCACTGGAAATCTGAAAGCTTGGAGATTAATCTTTCCCTCCAGGACTGGCAACTTCAGAAGAACCATCTAATGTAAATGTATAAGATGTCCATAGTTATAGAAGGCTTGAGAACAATATGAACATGTATTTTGATGTACAAGTAAGTTTCTCATTTATCGTGTCCTTTAAAAGCTCCATACGCGAAGTACCTTTCCGTGGAGAGACAAAAGCAGAAAGGGTTTGCCAAAAGCCTTACACTAGTGCATATTTTGAAAAGATACAATAAAAAAATATTGTTTATAGGTTAAGCTAACTAAAAATTGAGAATGAAGATGGTGTGAAGAATTCCAGGACTAACGATGCAGGACAAATTTTTGTGAAGATTATCTAAAAGACTTGTCCTTTTAATTTTGACTATATTTAAATATTTTATATTCATATGTAATAAAGACACATGATTCATTTCTTTGATACTTGATAAATTATCAGGGAAGCTTTATAAGGCAAGTCTATATAATAGGTTGCAGCTTCGTATTGAGAAAGCAAATTATTGAGTTTTACTGAATGAAATAGTCTATTTAAGCGGTGTCATAAAACATGTCCAAAATTACAAGTCTAAGAAATTAACTCGCCTCCAACAACAACTCACCTCCTACAACAACATGATCGTCCCTAATGCATTTTCTGCACCGTTTGTCTACCATCATTGGACTTAAACTTCTCGTGTTCATCATTGATATTGCCCAACTCCCATTGTCATAGCATGCCTCGCCCTCGTAGATAATGCTAGCAAATCACAACATGTGTGAGAATTGTCAAGACCCCAATTCTTAATTGCTACTCCTATAACAAACAATCACACCACATGTGATATTATTCACAGTTTCAACATGCATCTCGCAGGTCCCGACCAATGCATAAACCGTCATCTACTACCAGTGTCTACAATGCCTCCACACACTAAACAAATGCACATCGCAAACCACATTTTGTGCTCACACCTTGCTCCTCCACATCACCACCTACTCGCATCTACATGCCTTACAGGCTCCCTCACTTCACTGTGTCACAAACCCTGCCTCCTAATAAATCAACTTCATTTATAGTTGTTAGCATACTACTATTCAAAAGCTTAAATAAACATTATTGCAACTAGGATTGTAATTGAGTTATTCAATAAAAGCTTGGCAGACAAATGGCTCATATGTTGAGCTAGACACCAACAAGCCAAATTCGAGTTAGCATGGGCTCAACTCATTGGCTCATTCGAAAATTTTATAAAGAATATATTTAAAATATTAAAATTCATGAGTTCAATTTAAATAAAAAATCTTTAAAAACAATAGTTCCCATCCCTCTCCTAATTTCTCATTCTATCTCTTTAATAATTTATTGTTCTTTCTCATGTAATTTCTCTTTTTTTTTTCATGGTGCCATTGCTACAACTACTTGGATTTGTATTCATCTTCTCTCTTTCATTCATATTCTCTCTTTTAAAAGAAGATGAGCACTCGGCTCATGGACCAGCTAAAATATTCAACTAAGTTCAAGATTGATCAATTAGTTAAGCTTAAACCAAGGGTTAAGCAAGTTCAATTGGCTTATTTACACTCCTAATTGCAATTACTCATGCGTACATGGGACAAGAGTTTTAAAAAAAAAAAAACTAGATAAACTAGCCAAATAAAAGTAACTACAAGCACAGAGAAGGCTCTCAACTACACCACTCTTTTTAGAAATTAATAGCACCTTGTTGGTCCAGATCCATAAAGATGCTTCAAAGTAAAGTCGTCCATTGCACTTCCGAAGTCAATTATGCGCCTAATGAAAGCAAGGTACATAACAACAATCAGCAATGGGCCATCACACTAAATATATTAAATTAAAAAGCAATTGCAAATATTAATTTAAAAAAAAAAATAATGCCACATATTAAAAATAGTTTTAATGGCATTGGCTCATAAAAAATAAAAAATAAAAAATAAAAAAGTAAAAACGTCTTCATGAATTTAAGAGACACGGGATGAATATGGTTCTCTGGAACTGGTAATTGATATCTACTTGTCATGGAACCTTCATTTATATCGTGGTATTTGACTCAACAAATCATGCTGAACTCTAAGTTCAATAAGTTCTGATGAATTTATTCAAATTACAGTAACTTGTAATCATTCAAATTTTCCAAATAGGTCAAAGCCTTGCTGGCATTCTCGTTAGTAAAATAGGTTATGCAACAAAACCATCCCTTCTATAAAAGATTAAATCCCTCTCACAAACAAAATTAATAAAGAAAATCATTTATACATTTTACACTTAAAAAAATATTAATTAAATGAGGATTCACAAAACTTTGAATTTCACTAACTGAATCTATGGTAGCTTTGAGATGAATAGAGAAAGAGATTTGTGATGCCAACTAATTGGGTTAAGGCTAATGGTGATGAAGTAATATATATAGTAGATTGATAATGCTGCACTTTGATTTTTTTCTTCCTATGACGGGATTAAATGGCTAGAGGGTTCTACTAACTTGGGATGGTCTCAAAAATAACATTTTTAATATCGAATCAAAATAATACCTACTCCATCAATGAAATATCCCACGTACAAAGAAATTGCATGCCAATAAAATTTACAGGGAAACTCTCATAGGGCCAAGCTACTTAGTAAGTCATATCCTTTAAAAACTATAATGGGACTGGTTAAATGGGAATGGTTATAAAGGGTTGACCCAAACATGCACTTCAGGCAGCTCATAAGCCTATTTATAAATAAAAATTAGTTCATAATTTGATAGCCATCTCCAAAAACTCCGAATGGCCATCTCCAACCAACAATGTATTTTAGAGCACTAGGTGGCCAGGTGAGGACATCGCCAATGTATGCTTAGCTCATATTAAATCAAAGCTTTTTATCTATAAGGCATTGTGGGCTCCAAAAATTCGCACTAAAGACCCTCCGCGCCTCTTTAATTTAAAAAGGAGAGTTTTGACGAGTTTAAGCTCCAAGGTAAATTTTCAGAAGACAAATTAGATTTTAGATAAGATACTACCAAGAAATTTCGCCCTCATTTTGTGAGGACTTTATGAGTTGAGTTTTGGTTTCTCATAGGCGCAAGCCCCACTGATTAATTACCCCTCCCAATAAAAAGAGAGGACTTTCAACTAAGGTTAATCGTTAAATATGTCACAATAATAACCTAGCGTATAACAACAATGATTTTAAAGTTTGAATTTGATTTTGAATTTTAGAGTTTATGACTTGAAATCTATCACCATATACTTAAAGTGGGTGATGGGGAAATAATGATGGGCCCCGTCAAGATCCCATGGTTCTATCATCCCGGGCTGCCATGGTTCTTAGTCTACTTAGTCATAGTAGGTAGTCGACCCAACCTGACAATAAGATCTTTATTAACGGCCATGTGTTGCGTCATCCAAGGGTACCTTATTAACCTACAATAGATGTTTGTCTAAAAGAGTGAATTTAAGTCAATCTTAACTGACAAAGAGTTTATATCTTATCAAGTTCACCCTATAATTCATCACTCAATGGATTTTTAACCATTAGGGAACATATGAGCTTAGGCCGTGACCATAATATAGTTGTCATTTAGCAGCAAAACCATCCAGTCAGAGAGCACGTGTCACATCCCTATTAGTGAGAAATCAATTGAGAATGAATTGTGGTAATACATTCAACAAGACATCTGCTCTTCGTGAGCTGAAGTTATTCTTAAATTCATCATCCTCGCCAATCAGTTGCAGAGCATGGATGAATTTTGGTATTAAGTTTTTCGATGATCAAATTCATTTTAAGCATTTAAACTCCTAGTAGGAGTTGATTTTAGGTTTTGAATGAATGACTTTAGAATTTTAAGGGCATTTTAAAAATTAAATAGCTCTCCCCATTAAATTTCATGTCAACACAATTATCATAGGGGTGTTTAAACACGTTTAGCGAATCCGCGAAGTATTCTCATAGCTCATATTTAAAAGTTTAGCGTAAATATAAGAGCACATGCAAAAGTAGTTCCAAGTGTGATTAGGCATCCCTTGTTTTCATCAAATTTAGCAATTTAGATTTGATCTTCCAAATATGAATGGAAAAACAGAAGGCACATCCATTTAAAGTTATTAAAATTATTTGGTACTCTTTTATGAGATGAATCGATAAGGCACCCCTATTAATTATTTAAATTCTTCCTTGTTTGTGAAATCTTCTTAATGTCAATTACAAGTTTCATTCTACATAGCTCCAAGTGGTGTGTCCATAAGACCTAGATTACTTGATGTAATAAATCAAATCAATAAGTCATCCAATGGTACCAATTCACTATTTCATTGGTCTCATACTCTAATATTTTGGCATAACCCTTTCTACTATTCCAAAGCAAGCATCATCAATTATCCAAGGTCTTCCCATCAAAGAAACAATGATGTATTCTCTCAAAAAAAAAAAAAAAGCCATCAACCTGTCAGTTTGGTGTCTCTCTTCTAGTAGGATGAACCCTCTAGTACAAAACTCATGCGATATAGAAGGGAGATAATATCTAAGCATGGTATTCCAAGGTGCTCTTGTACAAAATTCTTAAGTGTGAAAGGTGATAGGCCTTTCTCCAAGTTGTCAATTTTACAGAAGTAGGTTATTTTCTTTTTAAAATTTTGACATTTTTCAAGTGACTGACCGTCCAAATCAAAATCATGTTCCAAGTTATCAATCATGCTTTCACTAGAAGATCGTCCTCTAGTAATATGGTTTGAAATCTCTTCAGCACTATATGCAACAAGGAGTGATAAAAATCTAGCTAAGGTTTCTTCGATTGTATAAGGTTTTAGAGCTAGGGATTTGACTGGTGCTTGTGGAATTTGTTATTGGAGAGAAACCAAGTCTAGTTTCTAATTTAGAGTTCTGTGTTATGTTCAAAATACATGAGCCAAGTTTAAACTCAATTGGTTCATCCTCAACCTTTAGTTTCCCTTTCACAATATCCAAAAAAAATTTCAATGTCAGGTTAACAACTAGCTCTAGAGATTTTATGAGGTACACATGTTCAATACCAAGAATAGTTTATTTTGCATTTATTTTTTCTTTTTATTTTTTATATATTTTTTAAATTAATTGAAACGACACATAATTTTTTTTGAATCATTTAAAATGACAAATTTGTTTGAAATTAATTATGGAGGGAATCTTTTGTCGTTAATTATTCTTGCATGTAGCTCCTTAGATGATTCTTGCATGCGGCTAGAGAAGTTAAGATGGAGCGGTCCTTCGGGTCGTTCTTACGTGCGGCAAATAGAGAACGAGAGGGAGAGAGTTCGGCTTTGTCTACTGCCATATGAGGGAGTTACGTGAGTGGGGGAGGTTACGAGATCGCAGGTAGTGGATTGGTGGTTAGTGGTCGACAGGGATTAAAAATATCATATGGTAAATGGGCCTAAAAAAGAATTGATAGGAAAATATTCAAAGCATTTTAAAAATCAGGTTTAGGACTAGCACAATGTAATGCCATTTGCAAGGCTCAATTAAATTGGTTTTAAATGGACTTGGGTATCCCATTTGATAGCCCTACTGTCTCCAATTGAAGATATTTCAAAGGTCTAAATAGATGATAACCAAAAGCTAAATATTATCCTCCACAAAAGCAGTGTAATTATTTTAGATGAAAATTCGATCCTCTTGTAAGATTATTTTACAATAAAATTATTGAGTAAATGATCAAAAAGATCCATACGCTTATTAGATTTGTCCATTATAATCCCAATTTTTTTAAGAAGATCAATTTAATTTCTCAACTCATTAAGTGTGAATCAATTTTATGTGGGGTCAGCTACATGAATCTTTTTTCTCCATTGTGTTTTGTTAAGAGTCAAATTCTCATCTAAATCTAATAAAAAAATATCATTTCTAATATTTTCTAACCAGGACTTTTGAGCTCTACCTCTACCTTTCTTAATATAAGTCAAATCTAATACATCTACTTTCCTAACCAGGTCATCGGAAGGCCGCCATTTTATGTGACCAAACCATCTAGGTAACTCTCTCTAATCTTATCTTCCACTAGAGCTACTCCAACGTTTTCACGTATTTGCTCATTTCGTATCCTGTCTTTAAGAGTAAAGCCACTCATCCACCTGAGCATCCTCATCTCCGCAACAATTAACTTAATATTATGCTTCTCTTTAAATGGCCAACATTCTGCACCATAAAGCATTATAGGTCTCACTACCATCTTATAGAATTTTCCCTTAAGTTTGAGAGGAACTTTTCTATCACATAACAAGCTCGATGCATTTTTCCACTTCAACCATCCAAATTGAATTCCACTAATAATATCCCCATCTATTTCACCATCATTCTGAACAATAGACCTAAGATATGTATAACGTGTGCTCTTATCAATTACTTGATCGCCCAAAATCAAAAATCCCCCACTAGATCTATTATTA
The DNA here is from genome assembly GCF_001605985.2 of Dendrobium catenatum. Taxonomy (NCBI): domain Eukaryota; kingdom Viridiplantae; phylum Streptophyta; class Magnoliopsida; order Asparagales; family Orchidaceae; genus Dendrobium; species Dendrobium catenatum. The sequence goes on along the minus strand of NW_021318984.1, from coordinate 368,188 downwards.
CTAAAATTACAATCCATATATTTAGTTTTAGATCTACTCAAACGAAAGCCTTTAGACTCTAAGGTTGACCACCGTAATTCAAGTTTACCTTCAACTCCCTCTCTAGTCTTATCAACAAGAAGAATATAAACAGCAAAAAGCATACACTAGGGTACAAGCTCTTGCAAATGTCTAGTGAAAACATCCACGACTAAAGCAAAAAGATATGAGCTTAAGGCTGATCCATGATGTAATCCAATTGAAATAGGAAAATACTTGGTCAAACCACCTTGTGTTTAAACACAAGTAACAGCTCATGCATTCATATCCTTAATGGCTTGAATATAAGAATTATTAACCCCTTTCTTATGTAGAACTCTCCATAGCACTTCTCTTGAAACTTTATCATATGCTTTTTCTAAATCAATAAAAATCATATGTAAATCTTTCTTATTCTATCTATACTTCTCCATCAAACCTCTCAATAAATGAATAGCTTCCATAGTAGACCTACCTGGCATGAATCCAAATTGATTTTGAGAAACATTAGTGTCACGCCGCAACCTACATTCCATAACTCTCTCTCATAGTTTTAAAGTATGACACATTAACTTAATTCCTCTACAATTTGCACAATTTTGTGTGTCACCTTTATTCCATAGTAAGACTCAAATGGACATACCTAAAAAATATATGGTCCATTTTAATTATTTACTGAATATTTTTTTTCTATTTTAAATGGGGATAAAAGGATCACAATATTAATACTTAGCATAATTAAGAAGGGGAAAAAACATCCACATAAGAGCACATACATTTTGAGATGAAATTGAGTACTCCCAATAGGTGGAACCTCTCTCAAGCAATTTCCTTTATTCGCTTCTTCAAAACAAATTACCATGTTCTCTTGAGCAAAACAAAAACAAGGGAATCAGTAGTGCAATTGAACTGAAGAAGCAGATGTATCAGAAATCAGCAATTTGAAAATATGAAACTATTCAATGAGATGTTTAGACTTGCATTTGATCATGAAGAACACTAAGCTAATAAAGATCTTCATGTAAAAATTATGGATAAAAATAAGGACAAGACATCGAGATAGAGAGAAGCAAGAGGGGAGAGAGATGTGATGCTAAATGTGAACAAACTGTAAATAGAGCAAAAAAAAAAAACAGTTATCCTATACAAGCATTGCCATAATTTTATTAGTGATATAGACAGAGAGGAGAGAGAGAGAGAGATGTGACTGAAAGAATTCTGGTATTAACAACCAAAACATAAATGATCCATATTACAGTATGAATAATTTTAGACTTCATTTACATTCTAGTGATAGTATTAAAAAATGCGCAAAAAAATTGGGATGTTGGCACTTTCAACATGCATATTTATGTTGTTTCAAACTCTATTGTTGCTCTTCATCTTCATCATTACATCGCCTGCCAAATTGATGGCATTGCATAAGAGATAATTCAAAATATAATTTAATGGGCTGCTAAACCCCCTTTTTTTCTAAACAAAGATTTACTTATTGACTTTAAATTTTAACAATGCCTGAATTTAGCAGTACAACCACGAAATTCATAGGCAATCCCAAAGATGCGTAGACATGTAACCAGTAACTTAAGAACATCACCAGATGTTATCCATATTTGCATCCAATTTTCCATAACTAAAGTAGAAATATCTACAATAAGTGAATTATCATTTAATTAAACGTATCTAACACCTTATCATTTGGCTGTTACCATGCTGAAGGTGCCTCACTAATAGTAAGGGTATATATATGTATTGAAGTTAATAAAAGAAACGAAGTTATTTTGGGCAAAAAACGTAAAGTACTCAAGTCATCAGCATAACCCACAACATAACAGTAATCAATTTGCTAAAAAAAAGGGACTAATAAAAGGAGGCAGAAACCAACACAAGCTAAAGGTCTGTTAGCCTCCCCCATAACTGAGAGAAAATGGCACATCACACTCCTGGAAGTAGAGATGAGGAAGGCCACATCTTCAAAAGCGGTTTGGTTGTCCAGCAAGGTTGAATGTACAAACACAAGCAACTATATACTTACGTACACAATATAATTATAGAAATAAATAGGGCTTGTGATATAATATATTTTGTATATAATAATAACATATGAATATATTCTATTCTGAAATAAAACACACAACATACATAATGCTAATAAACAAACAAAAGGCGCCGCTCCAAATGGTAAATATTGTCAGGTACATACATCAAAACTCCACGGTAAAAATACAGACGTGGCAAATTGCATTATTTATATATTATATTGTTGAGTATCTGATCATTCGGTACATCAATTTTAAAAAAAAAAATACTAATGCTAATAATAAATTTCATCATAGTTATCTGAGCACTATAAGTTATATTACTTCCAATGATCATTTTTGAATCAATAGAATATTGCATGTTATTGAAAAATAAGAAAAAGAAACGTAAATCATTTTATACCATTTATATTTTTATATTGAGATTTATTTCAATATAACAAAGTAATTTGAATGTTATTTTAGAGGAATAAAATGTGAAGTTTCATCGAAGTTTCATAAATTCATGGAATAGATAAATAATTGATTATTACTTTCATGGAATAGATAAATAATTGATTATTACTTTCTTGTCATCATTTTTGTTATATTATTATCAGGAACCAATGCATGTATGACCAAGGAAAATAGGAGTTTTAAGGTTGAAATTGTTAAATGTGGTTGGTAGTTTTACAACATAGTGAATATTAATAGTTAAGCATTAATCAAGAGAAAGTTCTCTAAATTCTGGCATGTAATGAAGTCAATCGCATCTCCACTTAAACAGGTGATCCTTTTTTTTGTTTTACTTCCTACATGCTTCCACGCCCTATAAACGTATTATTAGCGCTCCCAGTTAATGTTGAGATTGTTTGTTCGTGGCTAGGATTATGTATTTACTGAGAGAAAAATTATCTTCATGATGCAAGTTCTCCAAAGGGCTTTTTGAATCAATAGAAACCAAAATGAGAAAAGAAAAGTCAAATGAAAGATGCACAATGAAAAGACACCAAAATAAGAAATCCTCAAGATATCAAGTTATGGAATCATCAAGGAAAGAGAACTATGAAAATCAAAACATGAACTATAGGAATTCTTCATTGAATTCATCAAAACTTCAAAATTCAAATCAATCGTGAAATCCATACAAAGAGGTCCTACATAAAAATTAAAAAAAAAAAACTAAAACTCAAATTAAGAATAAAACAATCTTGTGGCCCCAAGGGTTTTTTATCTTGTTAGTGTCTTTTGTTATGAGTTCTATTTATCTAGCAATGCTTTGCTATTGCTTCATGTTGTGCTTTTTCATTACATGATAATAAATCTTGTTATTCTTCAAAAAATATTAAATTCTAAATAATTTAATGAAAATAGGAGTAAATAGAACATGAAAGCAAATTTGTTTAAAATGTTTGGTTCGACTTCTCAAGGTTGGCATATAAGAAATGGAGGCTGTCAGAAATTAACTAAATGGTAACCAAAACGATGACACTACATCACTTTATTTAGCTAATGTAATGAAGAAAAACCTTCACACCACTTGCCTCCATAACTTTAAATCAAATGTCCTTAAAATAGATTACGATTTTATTAGGATTTTTCCCTCACCATTGCTTCCACAAACTGTGAGTGTGTGATATCACTATTATCAATTAGTTGGGGTAATTTAAAAAATTTTGGGTATATATATATATATATATATATATGTATATATATATATAAGACGAAGAATTGAGATATGACATTTTGAGTGGCCTCCCCTTGGAAATTCTCCCTTTTTTGCAACTTTATATCTACCTGCAACTTCATCTCTACCGCTTACCTCTATCCTCTTGAGATGCATCTAAGCTCTTTATCACTTTCTTCTCTTTACCTCACATATTCTCCTTATATATTGAATTTTTCTAATTTTCATTGTCTCGTTCACTAAAATTTTGGTATTAGAATCTTATCAGTTCCATGACTTTTCCACAATTAGTCAACCATTTCTGCCTCACATTGCTATAACAACACATTATCAGGACTTGAATGCATCACATGCCCTATCTATCCTGCTTGCACTAGCTCATATACACTCATGCATACCTTTAACTGCGCATCAATCGCCTTTCATCTTTCTTGCATGATCATCATCACATGCCTCATTTCATGCATTTTTAAAACATTTACCTTTTCTTTTCCATGTTGCACTTGACCCTTTGCCCCATCTATAGTTCCACTAGCTAGTACATCACACTCATTGTCACAAAAATTACTCAGATTGCATTAAGCTCTCAATCGTGAGTCATGTGCTTGTTGAATCGCCTTGCATTGCTCGCCCTCATGTTGTTGTTCCCCGCCATATGCCATTAGCTCGATTACCAACCCTCCATATTCGAATGTGTCAACTTTTGCACCCTCAATACACAAACAAACCCTATCATAACCCACAATTTCCACCCATATAGCCCGCACCAATCACGCCCTCTCACATTCTATGGTTCTCCATCTACAAATTTTACCTGCATGTTTTCATCTTAGAACACGAATGCATGCCAATGGCTTATCAACCAACTTGAGCTACTACAAATATTATATGTATAAAAAAAAAAAAAAAAAAAAACAACTTCTGTCAATTAATCATTAGTCAAGTCAGGTCTGAGTCAAGTTAACTGAATACATGAAGGCCTTCCAGCTTTCAAAGATGTCTTTTGAGAGCTGGTCATATTCTTGAGAATGGATAAAGAGAATATTCAAGTAATACTATAGATAAAATGACACCCTTCCCCTTCGTCTCTCTTCTTTGGAATGGATTTCCCATCATTATCTTATCCTTAGGATAGAGTTTCTAATTATCTCTCCTCTGCAAGATAGATTTAGCTAGCAATAGTAAGGATCTCTAGTTCCCCTCAAGTAACATGTTGACTCTACAAAATAAGGTTCTTTTTATCCCTAGATAATTGTGGTAAGTCTTTGGTCATGAGCTTACTTTGAATCATCTTTAATTGTATTTTAAATTAACTATTTGCATAATTACTAGGGTTAGTTATGTTGATTTAGCTTTAAAATTATTTCCCATATATAATAAGGGCATTTTATAGTCTTCCATATTAATTTTAATTTGCTAGGAAAGCATTATAAATCTTGAGACTACATAAGCGGATCTAACATTGTATTAAGGATTATTGGATGATGAATTAACACTGAAAAATTGTTGTGCCCACTCCCCCCATCACCCAACTACGGGATTACTCATTCTAGACTTTCTACTTTATGCTTATACCACATGTCTCCCTTCTCTTGAGGCATGCATCTTTACCCCTTACTTCTCTCGACCTCACCAACTCTTCTCTCATAAATTCTTCCAGCATTCTTCGCATCATTTGTTTCCAAAATGTCTAACCAAATTAATAGCAATATAATTTGTTATCAATTCATTTTTTGTGAAAAAAAAAAAAAAGATGAATAGAATTCAAAGGGACATCGATTGGATTAGGAGTAAAACGAAAGACTTCATTGCATGAGGACAACTTCTTTAGAAGGAAATGAATGAATAGTTGTCACAATTAATGGGAACATCCTATTTATTTGGAATATAAATTTGTATCTTATTTTCTTTGGCAAGTTATAATATAAATTAAATGCGTAAGAATACCAAGTATCCTCTAAATTGAATTGTTGTTCTAGATTAAAAATATCTATAAAAAATTTATTTCTCTCAAAACTTACATGGTTTCAGAGCCAAGGGTTGGGCTTAAGAACCTAAAAAGTTGTAGGCATAAAACGAGTGCAGGATTAGAAGATAGCAACCTTTCTGACGAAATCTAATAGCATGGGTGATATTATTAGGATCTCTTATGACATAATAGCAATTCCCCTCTTTTTTGTTAGAATAATAAAAAAATAAATTGCCTAAAATGATCAGCAATGATCAAACCCTCTCCAATTCCACCCTCCAAATAACCATTCACAACTTGATTGATAAAAATTATATTGAGTAATATAAAAAAGCCAAAATTAGCCAACGATGGAAGGGAAAACTCATGCTAAGCCATCAATGAATGATCCAACATTCACAATATGGAAATCACATAAATCCTTAGTAATGGCTTGGCTCCTATATTTTATGGTGAAATTCAACATTCATTAGACAATAAGCAACTCACCTTCATTTGCATGCAACAAGTGCTTTCCATCTGGGTCTAGCATTGTTTCTTCGTCAAACCCTTTTCATGAGGCGCTTTTCAACAAGCAAAATGACTAAATATTGGGGAAATTTAAAGCGATGAGAGCCAGACCCCAAAGACTTGGATCATTCAATAAATTAAGATTTATGGTGGAAGTACTTGCCTTGTTACTATTTCCAGCAAGTGATCAATCAAATAGAACATTTGGAGTCGGTAAATTTGTCGCTTCACAAGATTCATTGCCAACATTGTGTGATTCTAGTATAAATCTAGGTAAGAAATTCTTGCAAGTTTGTTCCATCTTAGCACCTTTATTGCTAGCTTGGTGACATTAGAAAGAGACCACTATTAATGAAGTTGTGCCACACTGGGAATTATAGGCCATAAGTCACTCAAAAATCTTGTAATGGTATTCTCATTTGATTTCACACTTCACAATTCCTCATAAGATGTTTAAATTTAGCAATGTACTCGGATGACAACCCTTGTTGTAGTTTAAAGAAGGGTATCTTGATAAAAATGAAGGGAAATTCCTTCATAACAATTCTTTCAATCTTTTTCTCTAATTCTTAGTTTCTTTTAATGTCCTCTTACTAAATGAAGATATTCTTCTTCAACTTGATGGTCACCAACTTGACCATTGGATCGGTCGACATTCCTATGTAGTGAAAGAAACACTCCATGGTGCAACAAATCTATGAAATCATCCTGATTCAAGCAGCCTTCATCATCTAAAATATCCAGCTTGATTGTATTGGAGTACAATCCCAAGAACATGGAATCCCCCCTTTGACATATAACATTTAAAATATTATCCCAAAAGTTATGAAAACTGCAGAAGGGGTTGACTTTAAATAAAAACCAAGTCCCCTCAAAACAAAACAACAATGCAACATTACAAAACTAACCTACAAAAGGTGTATATTGGACCAAATAAATTTTAAATTTGCAATAGCAAACATCTCACTTCAAGCCGAAAGAAAAATATTATTAATAACATGAATACTTGAAGAAAATTTAAATGTACCTCAATAAATCCTTCAGTAAAAATACTCACATATTCGTTATCACATTTGCTAATAGGCAATCCAACACTTTAATGCAGCCTTTTACAAAGAAAAAAAGGCAGAAAACCGACTCATATCACACGCTAAAATCAGGTGAAATAAACCATGAAGCCTTAGCTAATGATGGTGCTAAAATTGTGGCATGGGGAAAGAATCAGAATTGTTTGTCAAAAATAGATCACTATTTGTTCATTCTAGAATAAAATGCTTTGAAATATACCTACCTGGTTTTATGTCCCTATGAGTAATATTACGATCATGACAAGATTTGATAGCCATCAGCTGCATAAGAGGGAGAAAAAAACAATCAACACGACCACTAAAATCAATATTAAAATTTGAACGTTAAAATTAGAATGCAAATGTTGGACATGTCAACATGGAAGAGTCACGCAAAACAAAAAGTAAACTAGAAAAATGAAAAAAAAAAATTGCAAAAATACGAAGTTCAAAGAAAACAACTTCATGCAGTGACTGCCAATTCAAATAATAGAGCATAGAGCCATTTATTTGATTGTAACAATTCCAAGCTCTTCCCTAGCGTATGTTCAGTCTGATAAGGTTAATTTTTTGTCATTTTAGTAAAATGCTGCCATATTCCACCATTCACTCACGAAATTGCTTTAATTTGACAATGGTTTGAAGCAGAAAAATCAAGCATATGATCTCCTTCCAGGTCTTGTTTCAGTTTAATATTTATTAGAAGCATTGACATCTTACTTTCCACATCTTTCAACTATTAGTCTACTGGGGTAACTTATGCCAGACATTTGAGTTCACGTTTACTTTTATTTTCACTTTCAGATCTAAAGTAATGCCACCCCAATGCTCAGGCCAGATGAATCTCTAGGTCGCCTTCCTAAAAACCTTTTCTGCATTCTAGAAGATTATAACCACTCCTCTCCCCTTTCCTTTCGACATTAACTATTCATCAGTTTTAAAAAAATCAAACCAGCTAGCTTGCATTAATAATAGCATAGAAATGTCACAAGCTCGCTGATTACCACGAATGGCTTTAGGCCTTGCTTGCATCTTTTATCCGTTTAAGTCTGTTTTAATAAATTCGTGGCATAAATTTGATTAAAAAAGGTAGAAGTTTTTTCAGATTCATGTGATAAGAATCCCAACAATTACACTAGCTACTGCTTGATACATAGCTTAATTGGAATTTTGAGCATAATATTAACTTGATTTAAAAATCTCCTAACATACATAATGTAGCGGCCACAACTATAGATGACTGAAGGAATCGGTACTGTTAGATGCCTTGATCCTATGATTATTCGTTATTGGACTATAATTGTACCCTTAAAAGCATGTTTAATTTCAAACATGTAATGCAAATCCGCATAACCTATCTAAAATGGCATCAGAACAATTAATTTATTTATACATAAATGTCAGAAACTTAGAAGGACCCTAGGATCACATTCACAATTCTAAGTGGCATACATTGTTAAATTAATTTTCTCGGAATCATTAGCCCTTTAAAAACAACTTCAATGTTGACATTAAAATCAATAACACTATAGAACGATCAAACAATATAAATGCTTCCATGAAACTTTACCTAATCTGATAACAATGAACATTCAAAAATTAAATTAATTCTAACAGAAATCAAGCCTAGCACATGGATATGCAACAGTTGTCATCAAGCAAATGAACTATGCAATTATAACTACTCCAACTTGGGTTTAATAAACATTTTTTTATGGAAGGGTATCTTCCATAAAATTCTAAACAATTAGTCAATTTGTATTTATTATGACACACGTAGCATTTAACTTGAGGAATTCATAAAAACATGTGATTTCCAGTAGCAGGGAAAATAGAATAGAACTAAAAAAAAAAATCGAAGTAGAAATCATTTAATTCGAACTCCCAGAATGCATGAAATTAAACATAGGTGAATGGAACCAAAGAAGAAAGTAACAACCAAATTCGAGTGACTGAAATTAGAATTTCAAGATAATGTGTGAAAAATTAGGAAGGTACAGTACAAAATGATTATAATACAGAGCGTGAGTCACACCTTAGTAATTATGAGGTAAAAATAAGTAAACTTTAGTGGTTTACATACGTAAAACGTGAAGCAAATACACATACGTAAAACGTGAAGCAAATACGCATAAATAGGTTAAGCGTTAAAATAAAGTGAAAGTTATATGAAGAAAATAACGTGCAAAAACTTAATTCCGTAAAGCTAAATTAACGTGCAGCACTTGAAAGGAAAAAAGAAGTTGTGAAGGATTTATGGGGCCAATTCTCCACCCTGCTATCCACAAATCTTTCATCCACCCCTTCTTGACAAGGTTCCTTGGCCTTTCTTGACAATGGCATAGTAGCTAGTTGCAATCCCCTCTCTAGGGTGCAACTTTGCCACAGCCCATCCACTTTCAAACTCCACAACAATAGATCTCAGACAGCTTAAAGCCTTTCAAGCCCTTAGCATTCGGCCCCAACTCATGGTACCTGTGGATTGCACTTATGCATGGTGGAGGGTATCTGCTTCGAGAGAACCTAACAGGCTAACAGGATATCTGATTACCAGATCCAATAGCAAAATTACTCTTATTTGACGTATGAACAACAACCTGTTAGGTCACAAAATATGATTTGGTATTAGTAATATGGGGCTCCCGAGTAGCTTGATATTTTCCAATATTCTATGAAATTGGATTTATTGTTCAGTTGACTTTTGGTTGAAATTTAATTTTGTGTGCTGTTATTAGTGTTTAGAACATAAATCACACTTGTTAGGACTATGCTGATAAGAATTACACTTAATTTGTGTTCAAATGATTATTTTAAGGTTTTTAAATATTAAATTGCCACTTGCATGACACCTTTTATTTTTATAATATTTTTTCAGAGTAATAAAAGGAAAATTATTACTTCTAAATCTGATTTTATACTGTCATTCAAGGTTGTCAGGTATCAGGAATCCAGCACATGCCAGAAAGTAAATTTTACTAGCTAATTAGATTTGGATGTGAGTTTGTGTAGTAAGATTTTAACTGGATACAAATTTTGTAGGTCTTATTGAGGTGAGTTCGTGTGGTAAGATAATTATTTGGATACAAATATCATAGATCTTATAGGAGCGAGCCCACGCACACACCAACCTTCTCTTGAATCATACTGTTGTTCAACAATTCTAATTGTTCAGTAAAAAATTCAAGTTTCAAGTTTATTAAATTGGTTACTTGAACTTCAAGTTGAAACAAAGCATGACCCAATAACCCAATTTAACACAACTATTTACACGTTCATGGTAAAAGGAGCACCAAGAGTTTTAGATTTCTTTTTTTTTCTTCTGACAAGCAACAGAAGCATCCCCTCCCCACAATATCAAGTAATGCTCAAACAGCTAGGTCAAAATAAACCAAAAATGAATTTCTCCAATCAACTAGATAATCCAACACAGCCGAAAACCCTAAAAAAGTTGAAGTTCGGGCATTAAGCACTCTTCAACCAACCTAAAAGATTATTAAAACAAACTAGTTGTCTGTCTCGTACATAAATCCTGCTTCTAGACTCCTTGCTATTAGATCCAACATTAGGTATTTAGTATCATTTCTACTACAAATATTTTGCACAACTTCTAGTCATGCTTATTGTGGCCAACCAAATTTGTTGTAACATTAATACTATCTAATCACTTTATTGGTGCTTTTTTTGCCTCTTTTGTACCTATCAGAATCATCAAGTCTAATGTTCCCTAAATTATTTTAAGTTCTAATTATCTTTCTTCTACCTTTCTATTTTTAACAAAAGTTCACCTTAATATTCACATTCACAAACCCAACTTAATTATCAGTGACTTCCTAATACTCAATCAATGTTTCATAATGCATCCTCAACACGGAGAGGATTAATTAGAGTGGGTGATATTGATAAAATATGACCTGGTAAATTATTAATGACCACCATATAATTCCACATAATTACTAAAGTGCCATGCCCACTATGAGCTAGTATAAGGCTAATGATGATGACGAAGAAGATATCGATGTAATATTTCCAAAATGCGATGAACTTGATGTGCTGCTTCTATTTTGATAATAATATGCATCAGCTATGACATTCTTCACCAAAAGCCGTATGAATAACTAAAACAGAAGAAAATAACAGAGACATTAAGATTGGCTGTTGAAACTGGTAATGGTTAGCGTAATCTCACCAATTGCCATACAAGACCTTGCATTTCCTTCTTTCCTGCTTCTGTTGTTCGTAGCCAATGCCACCATTTTGATGGATGCACCATCTGGATTCTTTTCACATTTTCACCCGTTTCATCAGTGTTTACTGAGTTCATTTCCTCTGCAGTATATATCAGCTTTGACAGGGACAGACCTTCAGTGTGGAACACAAGCCATATCTCATTTGACTCAGATTCAAAAGATTCTACAAATCGAGCTATATGTTTTAAACCTTCTTCACACTTAGCTTTTGTCATTTTGAAATTCTCAAAATCTGTGCCCCTCATATCATACCCACATGTTTTTGCACCTACATCAGCTGTATCATTCCATATCAATTTGTCAGAATGGATTTCACCTTCCTTTGAAAAAGTGGTAGATAACCCTGTCATCGGTATATCCCTCAATGAAAAGGAAGCATTTAAAAAAATTTCACCGAAGTACTTTTCACGCAGGCCACTAAAGTAAGCGCCACTTCCTTGCTCCACCTGAATAGAAAAGACGCTTCTAAGCAAATATTACATAATAGAATTTTAAAATATCAGAATTTGCATAAAGATGTAGCAATGAACTCCATACTTAACAATCATCAGTAAAAAAGTGACCAAATCAACTAGACATTCATCAAAATAAAGCAGAAGTCCACACTGAATAACAAAGTTGTTAAGGAAAAAAAAGTAGAAGAGAAATAGAAAGAGACAAAGGTGGAATGATCCATATTTTTTTCGGCCCAAACATGTTTCTATTTATAGGATTTTACAATAGATAAAATCAAGAAGTAATAAATCACCGAGCCCAACAGTTCACCTTAATGTTCCATGGGATTATTACTTTCACCTCTTCAATCTTATGGCCTATTGTAACTATTTTGCAGTAATTTTTCTACCCATTCATCAATCCGCAAAGTATTTTCAGCAACTACCTAGCCATGGAGAGATAACTCATCCCCCTTATCCTACCGCATCCTCTTCTTCATCGTAGTGACAGATCACTAGTATATCACAGTTAATACAATGGATAAATCATTGTGCAGAGTGGATGGTGGAGCATTGACCCCCATTGAAGAGAGGCCTGCGCCGAAAGTTGTGCAAATTCTGAAGATAATGATGATTATTATTATGATAGTTCTAATGAGTTTTGATTGTGTCGTTGTTTGTTGACTTAGGTGTTTCTGTTTGGTTGCTTGTAGCTTTGATGTATTTTCCTTTCAATGAGATGGTTTTGCTTTTTTTCCCTAATTGTTGTAGTTGGTTGTGGTTTGCTTGTAGAACCACCACCCCCACCCCCAACACCCACACACACAAAAGTATAATCCAAAAATCTCAAAATTAAGCATTTGTGCGTTGTTTCAATGAGGTTTAAAAATTTGCAATTTCAATACTCATATGCATGTGGGCTCCAAAAATTCAAACCCTGATTTCCCATATAGAAGAGTTTTAGGAAATTTGTTGAGTCAAATTTTCAAAAGGCTGATTAAAATCATCTATATAACCTAGAGGACCCACAAGAAAAGCCCTCTCAATCTCCAAAAGAATCATGCTATATATCATCACCCATTACCGACTCAGAGAAAGAACTTCATTTCACGAAAAAGAGTGCAAAGATAGCCCAAGTATAATATCTAAAATAAAATGTCACTAGCTCAATAACAACTCTAATTACCATTGGCACAACCCAGCCCAGAGGCTCGACTTAATGTGATGAAAACATATGGTAGGATAGTTGATTACATTTTTGTTTACTAACAATCTATTTCCAATAAACAGAAAGAGCCACTTAAACCTCTAAATTTTAAAGTAAAAAACTATAAATATATTTCTCTCGGAGTGTCGCACCTATGATGTATATTTTCTCATCGTCAACTAATTTAAATTAATCGAATAATACATGTGAATGTTTTTGCAAATAGAAAGTGAGTCACCACTAAGTGAGTAGGTCATGCTTCTAAATTACAGTAATATAAGACCTTTGAAATAATATACATGCTCTTTTCAAAACATAAAATAATTCTATTTGAAATTTATTTTAAATATGACCATCTAAGTGATGCATATTTACATGTGTCACATATATCATATATTTATCATTTTTATAAATAATACAACCATCATAGGAGATAACAACTAAAATAGTACCACTTAAGATACTCCTTTTTCATTTTCATTTTCATAACATTTTTCATTCAAGCGCAAGTAAATTACAACCCTAGTCAATGTTATTGTCACAACTCAACCCGACCATGATAGGTCATATCATGTTGAGCTGTGATAGGCTAATCCTAAGATTTATTTTTAGAATGTTTCAGATTATCTTCCAATATTCATTTTAAATAAACTATTGACTATATAACTATTAAAATATACAAATACTAAAAATAAACTCATCCATAAGATTTATTTCATTTCCTCAAAATATATCTACACTACAGTACATGGCCACATGCAAAAGCTATAGAATTGAAATGAATAATAAACTAGCAATGACTGTATAAAAATCAAAATAGGGAATAATGCGTTACAATAGCTCAGCAGGCCACACAAACAAAATCTAAATTTCCAAATTCTTTTGTTAAATTTTGCTGAATATTTAAATAAGTTAAAAGAAGTCTAATAAATTATGATACTAAGAAATGTAATAGGAGCTTAGGAGTAATCAAATTATTTAAATAATAATATTGAACAGATAAATAAATTGCAATGCATATCATAAAACAATTCATATCACATTTTCCAATATCAGATAGAATATCAAAGGATTTTGGCTCCTCATGACTCATTTTCATGCTTATAGCACCAAAATATGCCCATAGGCACCATAATATAGCTTATAACTAGGGCTGTTAATATTTGACACGACACGAAAACCCGACCCGGACCCGACTCGAAAATTTCGGGTTCGGGTCAACCAGAACCCGAACCGGTTCGAGTTCGAGTTTTCGACCCGTTTGAAAAACCGGGTCGGGTTGACCCGGAAACCCGGAAATGACCCGAAATGACCCGCTGCCCGCCCTGACCGGGGCTGACCGAAGCTACCCGCGCAGAGTCCGAGTCTGCCCCGCGTCGCTTTGCGAGTCGCATCGCGTCAGGCGTCAGCCGCTGTCGCGCGGAGTCCGAGTCCGCTGTCGCTTCGAGTCGCGTCTGCCGCTGTCGCGCGCATCCGCGTCTCCACCACTTCCTTTACACCTCCTAAACCCTCTCATAGCAATTCTTATCCAAAATCCTCTTCTTTACCCTCTCTTTCTCTCTTTAGAAAGAGAGCTCTATCTCTTTTCTTCTCTCTAGCCTCTCTGTTTTAAGTAAAAATAAAGGCGTATATGCATTAACTTTATTGCACAAATAATAATAATAATAAATTTAAATTGTGCATCGCCAGGTTTTCCACCGATCGCCGTCCATTTCCGTCATCGCCCGATTACTGCCACACCTATGATGCACCGACACGGACACGACACACGGACAAGGACACGACACGGACACGGTAAATTTTTTAAAAATTATAGGACACGCGGGCCGCTATTGGCTGGACCGGCATACTTTTTTAATATAATATATAATAATTTTAAAAATATAAGACACGGAAATGGCGTGGACAGATGTCACTTGAACCTTCACCTAATCCCACCCCCGCTAGTAGCCATAGTCATTTTACTAACAAAACCATCATACATATGGTACACCAAATTTAATTGATATGAAGTAATCAAAAATATCCCAATTAAAAGACACTGAATAAACCATATAGTCTGCCGGGGTCAAAGGGGTTCGACCTGCCCAATAAAATCAGATACCAGGGGTCAAGGAGGCAGCGCCTTAAGCGAGAGTTTCGGGGGAAGTACCCCCGGAACTAAATTTTTGTAAGAGTATTTTGAAGTTCTACTTGCTTTTTAAAGTTATGTAAGTTGTTGTATGGGAAATAGATACCGAGTAGACCGAGCAATGTACTTAGCCAGTTACGAGGGCAGTCCTAGCAATACCGAGCAGTTACCTAGTGGTACCGAGCATGTACCTACAGATACAACAGCATGTACTGAGCGGTTTACGAGCATATTACTGAGCATACCGGCGCATGCACTGAGCAATCACCGAGATGCACTGAGCAGTACGAGCATTGTACTTGAGAATCCCGAGCATGTACTGAGCGGTACAAGCATGTACTGAAGCAGGTACCGAGCCATGCACTTAGCGGTATCGAGCATGTACCTAGCGATACCTCATTTATAACCAGACACGCGTTGTCAGGACACGTGTGTTCGATTTTAATTTTTCTTAATTGACGACCACTCCAATGCCGTGTCGGGGACACGATGTCCAGTCGATGTCCGACGCGTGTCCGTGTCCGACACTGCATCCCTCTCTAAGTGGCCGTGTCGGTGCATCATAGACTTGCACACCCAAGTAAAAAACCGGACCACATAGCATTTATATTTCTATGCATGAAATAATACTCGTTGACTGCTTTTGTTAGCGAGCGAGGAAACATAAGTACCTATTACCGCTCTTTCAGCGAGGCGGAAAATTTATATGCAATGAAATAAAGTACCGTGATTGTTTTTTTATGTGAGGCGCGAAAATTTTGTTATTTGATAAGATATTGTTTAATAAGTACCCGTCATTGCTTTAGGCGGGGAAAATGCTGTGCCTTTAGACATGTATTTAAAGAAACCCGTATCGCTTTTGTTAGCGAGGCAGAGAAACTAGCTGCGGCCGCCGACTTCCTCATAAGGGTGTCATTGACACCTACTGTTGACTGCTTTCTTGCAGCGGGAAGGGCTACACACCCGATGCAGCCCTCTAACGGGGACGGAGCGTTTGGGTGTGCAAAAATTCAAACTGGAACCTACGACTTAGAAAATTTTCAAAAAAATTTTAAATCCACCTACAAGCGTATACAAGAGTTTGTGGAGACAGTTAAATGAATAACTAAAATTTGACTAAATGAGAATTTAACTTGAGCTCATGGACAATTAATTGAACCTGCAAACATTGTGACTCAAACTTGAGATGAACATGAACTCTAAGAACCTGAATTGGACATGGTTCATACATGCCAACCTTGGATCGATGATAAACAATCAAGATCTAAGCGGAATCCTATTCATTCTTAGTGGACATAAAATGAGCACAAGCTTGTGTATGACCAAGGGACTCATGCAACCATACACATGAATCGGGCGTATGATGAATAAAGTTTTAGCCAATAACAAGAAGGTCGTAGCAATAATTTCAGAAGCGATGATAGTCTAACTACAAACAACTGTATTACACCCTATGAACACGATAT
>NW_021318984.1:305978-351334 GCF_001605985.2 Dendrobium catenatum | reverse complement strand
GGTCCGTGTCTGCCGTGTTTGAACCGCTGCGCCGCTGCCGCCGGGCCGTCGTGCCGCTGCCCGCTGCCGTGCCGCCGTGCCCGCGCGGAACTGCCCGGCCTGACCGCTGCTTGCGCCTCCGCGCCGCTTTCTGCCGGCAGCTGCCCGCTGACCGCTGTGCTCGCCGGCCCGCCGCGCCGCTGCCCGTCGACTGCCGCTGCCCGCCAGGCCCGCCCGACCCTGTGCTCGCCGGCCCGCCGTTCCGTCACGCGCTAACCGGCCCGTCGCCGAACCCTGCTGCGCTGCGAAATCGCGAACCCGCCCGCTGCCCGGGTTCGTGTCGGGTTGACCGAACCTGAAGCGGGTCGGGTTCGGGTTCAGGATTTGACCACGTTTGCCTACCCGGTCGGGTTAGGGTCGACCCGATTGAACCCGGGTCAGTTTCGGGTTCGACCCGAACCCGACCCGTGACCGAAATTGACACCCCTTACTTATAACACCAAAACATGCCTTACAGCACCAGAATATTCTCTGAATCACAGACAGGAATCTCAAAAGATTATGACCCCTTATTGGCTCACAGCAGATTGTTGGGCTCCGAAAATTTTGGCCCGGCCTCCGCTCGGCTTTCTATTCGGCGAAGGGAGTTTTAACGGAATAGTCCGAGGGTAAATTTTTGAAGGCAGATGTAGGTTTTGTAGATAAGACACTACTCAGAGATTTCGCCTCATTGTTGCTGAGGACTTTATATGATCTGAGTTCGGTTTCCTATAGGCGCAAGCCCCTATAGTTAAGTTCCCCATCCCCGATCACGAGAGAGAATTTCTTAAGAGCTAGTCGTTCAATCAGATACGTATAGAGATACGATGCATCTGGCATATAGTAGCATAGCAATGGTTTGGGATTGTAGAATTGGAATTGATCTGGGGATTGTGGAAATTTGCTATTTATATTAAGAAAGTTGTCACCATCTCGCTTAGAAGGGATGGGGGAGGGGTGGAATGGATGAATGACCATCAAGATACCCCATGGTTCCGGTCGTCCCGATAGGCCATCTGTGGTCTCTGGTCTACTATGTAGAGGAGTATGTAATCGACCCAAACCTGACATAAGATCTTGTCGGCAGCCATGAGGTTGCTTCGTCAAGGGGACTTGGTAGACCAGGGTGGGAATGTTTTGTCTAGGGAAAATTTGATCCATTAGCTAACAGAGGCTTTTGTGCCTTATCACATATCCTATTGATTCATATCTCAAGGATTGATGCAATAAGGACGTTAATTGGCCTGGCCATAACCGTATTCGTGGTGTCGTTTGGTGGCAAAACCACTCGTGGTTAGAGGGGTCCCCGAGTCATAACCGTTACCTGTATCGTGCCATTTTTGGCGGCGAAACTTCACGTTAGAGGACACGTACCATCGTCCTTACTGGCAAGGAGATTGTTTGAGAATGATGCTAGTGATATTTTCGACTAGAACATTTAGCTCGTTGAGCTAGAGTTTATTGATTGTCACCCTGGAAAAACTGTTGCGTGATGGTGATGGATTTTGCCTAAGTGTGTTGATTTTGATTGGTCAAATTTTGAAATATCTTTGAGATTGTCTGGTGATGATTTTGATTTTTGTGAATTTGGATTTTGTTGACTTTTTAGGCTTTTAAAAAATTATTGTGGTACTCCCTCCGTTGAGATTATCATTCACACGGCCATCATCGGGGTTATGGGGTTCATTTTCTTATTGTGATTTTGATAACCTTGTCAATGACTCTTCGGGCTAAGCGTATGAGGACAGGTTTATCGAGAGCTTTTGCCCATTGATTAAGTGAATTCTCATTTGTATAGGCATTGAAGGCCTAATATGATAGCATTAAAGCAAATTATCGGTCATCGTGCAACCGTTCAACTTTGTTATTGGTTTCGAACCCTTGTCGACTCCTAATTGATACCGTATAGAAGAATCGTGTTCGATACTGAATTCACCTTATACGCCCGCGCAGCATCCCTAGTGTCACGTGTGTACCAAAAACACGCTCCGGGGGCCCATGCGGTATTTATAGAATCATTGATTTCTGAAATACCCCTTTTAGTGTACCTATGTGTATACAATTAGCTACGGTGCCACTGCAAGGGATTTACTTTCGATATTGTTGCGCCTTCTGTCGCTTGTTACGAGGTTGCCAGATCGGTGGCAGGCGTAGCAGCTTCTGAAGATATGAGTTGTACGCTGCTTTCACAGGTAGACTTTAGTCGTGCAACTATCTTGTTATTTTCGATGGCGGTAGTCATTGCAACAACGTAGTCTCCTGCCTTGGGTCGTAGAGCTATGCACTTGTTGTAGTACTTTAATATTTGCACACAAATAATATGTTGGATGCACGACTCTGTTCATCAAGGGAAATTTTGAAAAGCCTCCTATATCTGATCCAACAAATGTTCATACACTTTAGTTTGAATTTAAGATTAACTCAATTCTTGGATTTGATCTGGCTTTCTCTTTCCAAAAACTCGTATAGAAATCAAAATAAGTGCTTTAATCATTATTGTCGTTCTTCCTTGTTTCCTGTTATTGGCTTGAAGAACCCGCCCACTTCTAACCTTGATGATATATCCTTACCAATTTCCTTATACTTCGAAAATCAGTGCCAGTATCTTGGATCGATTAACCTTGCCTTTTCACTACATTATTGATTCTGGACACATGGAATGTTGGAATGGATCTTTGGCTCAACTTATGATATTAGCAACCTTAATGCGTTATCATCAACTTTGATTTATAATACGCATACTTATGGACAAGTCTTCTTATTAATTTCGTAGGCATTACTACTGTATTATTTGTAAGCTAGCTCCATATCCATAGGGAGGACTGTTGTATGCATCTATAAGCAAGTGTACCCTTTGATTATTTTTGTGGGGAACTATGTTTCTTGTATTTGACCTTCTTGATGTCATTGAGAGTTTTGAATGTCAGCTTGCTGTTGGTGAGAAGAACAACTTCAAAATTTCTTCTATGCACAACCACTCTCTTTCTTTTTACAATGCATATAGGAGATATTATATTTGTGGTATATTGATCAAACATTGTGACTTTCCATTTAAATTGATTTGGAATGAATATTTACATTCACATCTTGTTCATAAGAACCACTTTGCTCTTCTATTAGCATTTCATTTGAATATATGCCAAATCATATGATAATATGTGAATTTGACTAACTCAGGCCCCAAGGTCCAAATTGAGTTTAATTCAATTGTTTATTTCTTCAAGTGCAAATCATTCAAGGCTGATAATTATGACATTTGTACCAATCATGTAAGCAAGTGTGCAAGAACTCGTAGTAGAAGAAGAACTCCTCATACGAACTGTTCATAAGAAATGATGCAAAGCCTTCAAATGAATGTCAATAAACAAAATTATTGTGCAAACCACAAGCTACTCTCAGAAATGATATAAGGCTTGCAATCATCGACAAGATTCATCTGCAATCGATAAGATCGAAGAAAATGAACTTCATGCAAGCAAACACAATCAAAGTGAATGCAAGGATTTGTGGTTGAAGGATTTGTTTGACTAAACAGATTTGCAAAAATGGGTTAGTACGAAGGAATGTGATGGCGTCCTTATCACCAACAACAATCCAACTCCAAGAAGATACATCAAAGGAAAATGTCAAATGCAAATGGACATGCAAGAATCCCTACTGGATTAAGAACCCCAAGGACAATCCGCTTATAAGTAAAGATCAGAGTAAAAAATGTGATGGCAAGCTCGCAATTAATGGTACAAGATCTACAATCATTTGCCCTCTAATATAATGAGATTTGACATGCAATGAATATAACGGTTTGATGAATTCAATGAGTTTGGAGCGAATGAAGTATATGTACAATAAATAGTGTTCAACTCCAAGCAAGCATGTTAGCTTGACTGCAAAAAATACTTCTTCATGAGGCAAGCCTACTAGTACATATGGAAGTTACTACGAGTCAAAAGCAGGAGATTAGTTAGTGCATTATAATCTACCTGCGCAAATCATGCAAGTAGTGCACGACAATCTACCTGTGCAAAGCAGCGAACAACTCAATCCAGAAGCTGCTACGCCCTGCCACCGGATCTGTAACCTTCGTACAAGCAGACAGAAGGTGTCAACAAAGTCTGAAATAAATGCCCTTGCACGTGCACCGTAGCTTGTATACACATAGGTACACAAAGGGGTATTTCAAAATCAATGAAATTCTAAAATACCTGCATGGGCCCCACCGAGCGTGTTATTGGTACATACGTGACACCTAGGGATGTTGCGCGGGTCAATAAGTGAATTAAGTTCGAACATGATTCTTCTATACGGATCAATAGGAGTCGACAAGGTTCGAACCAACAAAGAAGTATACGGTCACGATGACCGGTATATTTGTTTTATTGCATTCATATTAGGCCTTCAAGGCCTTTAACAATGAGAATTCACTCACAAGGGCACAAAGCTTATGATAAACCTGATCCTCGGTCAACAGCTTAGGCGAGTCAACAAGGTTTATCCATAAAATACAAATATTTTCAAATTAAAATGACCCCCTTATACCCTGATGATGGCCGTGTTGAATCTGAATCTCAACCTGAGGGGTTAATCTCTCAGATATTTCAAAATGCCATAAAACTTATACAAAATCCAAATTTCACAAAAATTCAAAAATCATCAGGCTCTAAGATATTTAAATTTGAAACCAATTATCAAAACACTTAAGGCAAAATCCATCCACCATGCACAACAGTTTGCCAGGGTGGACAAGTTAAAAACTACTTCAGCTCAACTTGAGCTAAATGTCTAGTCGAAAATATCACTAAGATTCATTCTCAAACAATCTCCTGCCAGTAAGGACGTGGTACGTGTCCTCTAACCGGTGGTTTTTCCGCCAAATGACACTACAGGATAAACGGTTATGACTCGGGACCCTCTAAACCGAGTGGTTTTGCCACCAAACGACACCACAAAATACCGGTTATGGCCAGAGCCAATACGTTCCTTATTGGCATCAAATCCTTGAGATATGAATAAATAGGATATGGTTGATAGGGCACAAAACCCTCTGTTAGCTAAGGTGGATTCAAATTTATCCCCTTAGACAAACATTCACCCTAGTTCTACAAGGTCCCCTTCGACGAAGCAACCCATGGATGTCGACAAGGATCTTTATGTCAGGTTGGGTCGATTACCTCCTCTAACGAAGTAGACCAGAGACCACAATGGCCCGGGACGACGGAACCATGGGATCTTGATCGGGTCTATTATCCATTCCCCCACCATCCGCTTTAAGTGCAAGATGGTGAAACTTCCAAGTTTAAATATCAAATCTCAAATTTTCCAAACATCCAAACCAGTCAAATTTTCCAAATTTCTAAATCCAAACCCATGCTACTACTATATGCCAGATGCACGTATCTCTACGTATCTGATTGACGACTAGCCTTAATCGAAAGTTCTCTCTTGTTATCGAGAGGGGTAATTAACTATAGGGGCTTGCGCCTATAGAAAACCAGAACTCAGATCTTAAAATCCTCGCAAAAAGAGGGTGAAATCTCTGGGTAGTGTCTTATCTACAAACCTATCTGCCTTAGAAAATTTACCACGGAACTTATTCCATTAAAACTCTCTTGCCGAAGAAAAAACAAACAAAGCGGGCGGAGTCCGTGGCCGAATTTTTGGAGCCCACACATATCTTATTAAATAAAAATTTGATGTCAACATTATCAGTTCTATTTTTACTATCATGATATAAAAATAATTCAATGCTAACTAATATCAAGGTATTTCAGATTGATAGTGCTCATGATTACTTTGGATACATTACTGGCTTCATTATAGAAATAATTTATCATTAACCAACCTCCCTATCATGACAATCCCATACAAAACGAAAGTAGAACACCAACAATAATGTCAAGTCTTTATCCCACTACGTGGGGTCAACTACATGACAAAGAGAAAAATCTCTATCTTGTAGAAGTCACTAGGACTCTTCTATTTCAGAATCAAGTGCCAAATAAGTTTTAGGGAGAAGTTATCCTAACCTAATCAATAGAATACTCTCAAGAGTGATTAACTTCAAAAGGCATATAAATTATTTTGTCAAAGTCTTCCCTACTATTAATTTCCTTTAAAAAATTTCTCAAAAAATCTTTATATACATTGCATATATCGACATTCACAAATAATATAGAGATAAACTTGATCTTAGAGCTCTCAAATATTTTTTTTTGGTATTCCTCCACTCTGATATTATCCTATCACCAAAAGATTCATTCTCTAAGAGATGTCACATTTGATAAGAAGAAAAGTTTTTTTTGCTCAAACTCATCTTCAAGAAGAGAATGATACATCTTTCATTCAGCTTGACATTTTTACAATATAAACTTTAAAACATTTAGACAGTATACACCTTCAAACCTATACATGAAGAAATATGCCCAACCAAATGTTCCAACAAGCTCAAAACTCAAAATTATTATTAGGTAATAATGATCAACCCATCACCACATATTCTTCTATGTATCTCAACTCCTAGTACACACCTTTTAAAATTTTTCTCCTATCTATAAATATTTACTTGCAAATATCATCTATAATTCTATTATAATACTACAAACTTCGTTTGAGGAATGTGAACATATGAATTGGAAGGATGCTATGAGAGGAGTTGAATGCTCTAAAATAATCACACTTGGGATATTATTGAACTATCCAAAGAGAAGAAAACTATATAATGCAAATGAACTTTTTTTCAAAATAAACACAGCTGTTAGAATAGTATAAAACAGTATTCAATCTTATGGAATTGATTACCAAGTATTTTTTTTATGTTGCAAAAATGAATACAATACACATCTTAGTTTCTTTTTCATCTAATCGTGAATGGTTCATGCAGTAGTATGATGTAAAGAAATGCTTTTCTCATGGGGATTTAAAAGAAAAATTATATAGAGATTGAACTTTAGATTTATGTTTCTTTCATAAAGAACAAAGTGTTCAAATTAAGCATAGCCAAATTTTTAATAAGCTCAAGACTCAGAACAATTATCAGTAATAATGATCAATCATCACTACATATTCTCCTATGTATCTTCTTTCTTAGTACTATCCCATCTCTTAGTACACATTTTTTCTAAAATTTTCTCATACCCATAAAGTCTTTCTTACTTATCTTATTTTTAATTCCATTAAAATGCCAAACTCTATTTGAGGCATATTAAAACAACAATTGGATGGATGCCATTAAAGAAGAGATGAATGCTCTAAAAAAATCACTTGAGAAATTGTTGTACTATTAGAAGGATAGAAAACTAAATGCTAATGGATTTTTTAAAATAAAATATAGAGTAGATGAAACCTAGAAAAGTATAAAGAATAGTCAAGGGATATAATCAATCCTATTGAATTGGCTTCCAAGAAAACTTTGCTTCTGTTGTGAAAATAAATATAATACATATATTAGTTTCTCTTGCACCCAATCGTAAATTGTATATACAGTGATACAAAGAACGCACTCCTCATGGGGCAATTGAAGAAGTCTATATGGATAAATGAAAACAACCTCTTATCTTGCGATAAAAATATGCTAGTTTTGAATTGAACGAAGACTAAAATTTATGCAAGTGCATGTGTTGTTTATGTAATAAAGAGGTGAATTGAGATTTGTTTCCACGAGGAACTAAACGAACCTATGACTACCCTAGTATTGACTATTTAAACCAAAAGATTTATCATACCAATTTAAATGAAAAAGAGTTTTCTAAAGTTCCTACCGCAAGTGTTGAATTGAAAAGTTCAATAAATGAAAGTATTATGACCCTATGATGGTGAGGAAATGCATGTTTGTTTATGTTTGACTCCTCAAATGTGTGCTATGAATCAGAGCAAAATCACTCTTTGATCTCTGTCGAGCTTGTAAGAGTTTCAAATAAAGTTTTCACTCGAATAATTATTTTATCTCCTTGAACTCCAAAACCCTTGCCATCATATGTCATGCGTGATATTATTTCATTTCAATTCTTCTATTTGTGCCCATATTTTTCCATTGAGAAAATAATTCATACTAGGTTTTAAGTTAGAGCACAACCGATGAAATTACTAAATTAAGATTGAGAGAATTGAAAACAACATTGAACATTGCAAGCACTAGTGTCTACTAACATAAACCCTGATTTCTCAAATATCACAAGTCCAGAACAATTAAATTAGCTAGCCATTGATTGGAAAATATACAAAATACAAAATAGTTTCTATTTAAACAATAAAAGCCATGTATAAAAGAGAAGTTAGTAAGATCTCACCTGGAAGCCCTTTTATAATTGCTACAAACACCTTTTTGCTCTTTGAATGTTCTTCCCTTAAGCACTCCCACTCCTACACTCTCTCACATTTTTTTGCACAATAAACAAATGGCTAGTATTCAACAATTCAACTAATAAACTATTTATATTAAACACAATAACTCTCACTAGCGCCCTGACACTACAAAAGGTGGCGTTGTAGCGCTCATGAAGTGAACTAGCCCCGCGGAGTTGCTAAATCTCTCAGTTGTAGCGTTGAATGTTAATCGACTTGTCATTTTACCATATAACCGACCCAACTGTTGCTCATCAACATTGGGGCGATTTGGCGTTGCGACGCTATTTTCTTGATGTTGCGACACTTGAGCAGCATTGCGACGCTCTATTTCATCCGATGCAACACTGCTCTCTCTATCTTTTTTATAACAAATTAGGGACCAGGCACTGCGTCGCTCCATTGTGTGGTGTTGGAGTGCTGAATTAAATGCAAAATGTTCAGAAAGCTAATCGTTGGGACACCTGAGTTGTGCTACGAGCACTGCGGCGCTGGGTTTATTTTCAAAATTTTGGCTCTTTTTTTTTTGGAATTTCTTGTTTCCCAATGATCAAAAGAAGGATTTTGTAGTAAAACATGCAAAGTTAAAAGCAACAATTTTCACTAACAAATTCCCTTAAGCTTAAGTCATTACTTGTTCTTAAGTAATTTTAATGCATTTGTGATTATAACATCTTAAGTTTATAAAATTGCAAACTTTGAATTATTTAAAAGTACTTTAGTAACTTTACTACACTATGTTAATTGCAATTGTTTTGGTGGTTGATAACATCAATTAATATAGTCTTTAATAAGCATTCTAATTCATCATCACAACTAACATTCTTACTAAACTTAGCTTCTAAATGTTTATGTGCAACTGTTGACTGACTTAGTTAGGTTGAATGATTTTGAATTTAGAAAAATTTCATATTCATTTAATCATCCAGTTCAATTACAAGCTTCATTATTTGTTATAGTTCCTACAATCCCCCTTAGTTTAATTTTGCTCGCAGATTCTTGAAGTAAAGTTGGACTTTTTAGGTAACATTTTTTGATATTCCAATACTCTTTTTTTTTTCTTTCACTTTCAAAGAGTACCTTTGTAATGATGTTGAATACCTAGTTGTCTCTCCCCTTAAAGTAATCTAAGTTATTGTTAAATTAAGTTTAATTGCAAGGAGTCATATTACCATTGCTACTAACTTATAATGAACTTTATAATTTAATTTGATTATTACACTTTCCCTAAATTTTAGTCATTTAAATCTAAGCTAAGCAATCAAGTGCTTCTAGGTGCTTTAGGAGTTAATTTTAGTAAGAATTTGTTAACCTCTGTATAAATCATATAAAAGAGGAGATGAGCAAAAATCCAGCATACATACCTTGCACCCATTGAGTCCCCAAAATCTCGCTGAATTCGGCGCCGCGTGCGTCTCTTCTCCGCGAATCCTGCCCAAATCTCGCAATCGCCTCGATCGAAAGCCCAAATGCGTCGTTAAATACCAGAGCAAAGGGAGTCTTCGGGGCTGCTCTTCTCTTCCCAAATCCACGAGCTCTCTCCCGCTACTCCCTCTCCTTCCCGTAAGCATCCCGCTCCAACTCAAGAAGCCGCCGACCCTTCCTCCTCCTAAATCCGAACTCCACCTTCCCCGATCCAACCCGTCGGCATCTTCTCCATCCCGCCTGTGCCGACTCCAACCCGAGAGAGAGAGAGAGAGAGAGAGAGGATGCCGAACCTTACCTCCACCTAGCTCTCCCGCCTCCATAGCCGAAGCCTCCTTGCCCGATCTCCGTTTTATCATTTAGAGTGTTATATTTTTCTTTTTTTAAATTAATCCAATTTATAATTTTTAATAGATAATTTAATTATTACAAGTGCAAATAAATAAACATCAGGAACAATCCACAAACTTAAGCTGGAGTAAAGGCCCTAACAGTAACTGAACACTGCATTTACTACAAAGTTGAATACAAGTACTCAATTAAAATATATGAATACAAATAAATAACAAAGTGAAAACATAAGAACAAAAATAACTTAAAAATAACAAATACAATATACTCAATCTTCTTCCTCATAGACTACTGCTGTTGTTAGTGGTGGTACTGGTGGTGTAGGCTCCATGAGTATGGCTCGTAGGTGGGGGTTGTAGGGAACACGAGCTAATCAGGACTCTTAATTAGTGAGCAACCCTAAACATGTCAATTAATGTTTCATTGAATTCCAAAGCATATTGATATTGCCGCTTCTGCATATTCATCATGTCGTATATATTGTGGCTCATTCCCTAATGTCTCTATTTTTTCTTCTCAAAATACGTGTACATGCCTGTAACTTGATCCTTGATATCGGCCACCTGATCTCTTGAGGTCTTAGGGTCTCTAGACCTGGGTTGATTAGAACTAGGTTGGCTGGAGCTGGGTAGGCTAGGTATAGTAGGACCTTCCCCTTCTTCCCAAGTGTTTTCTTAAAATATTCTAATTTTTTTTGGTGATGGCAAAAAAGGGAAGAGCTGCTCTTCCTCATACTCACCTAAAATATACCTAAAGTACCTGTTAGTAATCAAAAGGAATAAATCAAAGAAGGGTGCCCAAAACCTACAGACATGGACCCCCTGATCATGTACAGGAGGGAGGATTACATAACTTTTCTTACATCTATCGAGTGACCAATTTGTTTAAAATAATTTAGAAGTGCTATATCTTTAGTCACCTCGCTGATGCTAGTGCTTGACATAAATCCAATAGAAATAAAATAGTGTCAAGCCTTAAGACACTCTTATAAGGGTAGATGCAGAAAAAATTACAATTTTTTCCCTTTTAGATTTTTCATTTAGCCCGCTACAGGTTCTAGTCAAAACTCTAAGAATCTCCTAGGGATCTACAAGGGTATTTATAAAGGCGGTGTATTTATCAAACTCTAAGTTTTGTGTCCCATACATTCTATTGATAACAATGTTATTAAAAGCTACCCATTTCCCCTAACAAAAACTTTGTTGTTTTGAGCGTCCTTAGCATCGGCGAAAAATTCTCTAACAACAGAGACTACACAAGCTGCAAGTTCTACGCAAAAGTTTTCGCACCCCAATTGACTATCATCCTTTCTCCTGCCTCCCCCCTCCCCGAGCGCCTAAAGCCTCTTTCTATTATCAATTGCTGTAAACAATAGAGTTATTATACTTTTCCTCCTCCGTAGAGCTTACAAAACATTTCTTGTCTTGTGAGGAAGAAGAGCGCTTCTTGTCAATTGTCACCTTGGGGGCCATAACTTTTTGGAAGGTTGGAAGGGTTGAGCGCCATGACATTGAGTCTAGAGAGATGCGTTGCTTGGTCAGTCAAAAAGTCACTCTAGTCAACAAAAAGACAAGCACTGCGGTGCTATGTTTAAGTGGCACCGTGATGCTATGCATTGGACTCAAAACAATAGCCTTTTGATTTGGCCACTGCTACACCGTGTGACACTTGTCAGCGCTGCGACGTTGCAAAGGACCTCCACCACGGTGCTGAACCTAAAACAATAATTGTTTTGACAGGGTGCTTGATGTAGACACACAAGAAGAAATTGATGCAATTTATAGAACTTAAAACAAACTTTATTAAAATAAAAGCAGACAACTAAGACTTGACAAACACAACATGAAATATTAGGAGAAATAAAGAAAAATAAAAAGACGCTATCCTCAGACAACCGTCAGAGCGGGTTCCTCACATGCATCGAATAGTAGATTAAATAAGAGAAATGCATAAGACTAGCAAACCGATGGTCCACCACTGCAAGACTGTCCCAAATGCTTACTTTTCAGATTAATTGCCGAAAATTATTTTACATTCAAAAACGATCCATTTTTCTACCCAGATAGGAATTGTCACAGGTTGCAATTCCTCAAAATTAGAAACGTGATTGAATCTTTCTGGTGATCTCAATTTCTTCTGTCGTCTATTTCGATTTCTTAGGTCTGCCTCACCACTCACAGAAGATATTATAGCAGGATAAAGCTTAGCCTTTATTGCATAGATTAGAGCAAAGGTTCTATGCATAGCCGTATTAATTTGATGTTGCAAAAATTTTAATAGTTTGCATAGATCGAAATTCTCCACTTTGCCAATCCCCTTGTCATCAAATATGCCTTTTTTTTCACAACGAAGCGAGAAGACTCCACTAATAAACAAAAAAAAAAAAGACAGAGACTTGCTGCTTCGATTATACGCCAAGATTGGGATTAGACCCAGACAGAGAGTGGTAAAGTTTCAATATCTACAAAATCGTCAGAATCTCCTTCATACAAAGACAGGTCAGAAACATTAAAAACAGGTGAAGTTCCAACAGTATTTGGTAAATCTAGCAGATAGGCATTAGCACCTAATTTTTTAATCACACGAAAAGGGCCAAATTTTTTTCTACTTAACTTTTTAAAAGTGCCAACAGGAAACCTTTGGAGATAAAAGTAAGCCATCACTAAGTCACCTTCATTGAAATTTACTTCTTTTCAATGTTTATCAGCAGTAGACTTATACTTAGCAGTAACCTTCTTGAGTTTTTCAAAAACCTGTTGTTGGACAGTTTTTATATGATCAAATGTTTCAAAGGCCTCAGCACTAGTTTTTTTAGGAAGAGATAAATAATTTCTATCCAGAATATGAGGAATAGGTTGCCCATAAATAATTTCAAATAGAGTTTTGCCAGTAGAACGATTAACAGAATTATTGTTTGCAAACTCAGCCTGAGGCAACACTAAATCCCATTGAGATGCTTTTCTCCAGCAAGGCATCTTAACAAATTTCCCAAGCTTTTATTTACTACTTCAGTTTGCCCATCGGTTTGAGGATGATAGGCACTGCTAAATTGAAGAGTAGTTCCAAGTTTCGCCCATAGAGTTCTCCAAAATTGACTTAAAAATCTAATATCCCGATTAGAAGTAAATGTATGAGGGATACCGTGAAGACAAACAATCTCTTTAATAACAAACTTTCCAATGAGAGGTTTCAAAATATGATTCATAGTTCTCATAAAAGTACTCGGAGCATTTGAAAGACCAAAAGACATCACTCAGCATATCAAGCATGTCATCCAGTCTAGGAATTGGAAATCGGTATTTGATGGTTATTTTGTTTATAGCTCGGCTATCTACGCACATTCTCCAAGTTCCATCTTTTTTAGGAGTAAGTAAAGCAGGCACAGCACAAGGACTCAGACTTTCCTGGATTAAACCTTTTCCAGCAGTTCAGATACTTGTTTAAAAAGTTCAGCATGTTCAGTTGGACTCATCCTATAATGAGGAAGGTTAGGCAAAGAAGCTCCAGGAATAAAGCCAATATGATGTTGAATTTGTTGCATAGGAGGCAATCCAATTGGCAAATCATTAGAAGTTATATCAGAAAACTCATCCAATAAAGCTTGCATTTTTTTAAGAATATGAAAAACAGTATCATATTCTTTTCCCAAAACCAAATAAGCAACTTCAAAATGTTTCAAATCATTAGCATTTAAAAGCAGTTCAGGAGAAGTAACGGGTGAATCCGGCACATTCTTTTGTGGATGATGAGTAAACTCTTTATTATTTTGCATCAAAGTATATGTGTTTTTCTCTCCATTGTGAACAGTTTTGTTGTCGTATTGCCAAGGTCGTCCTAGCAAAACATGACAAACTTCAAGAGGCACAATATCACAAAGAACTTGATCTTTAAATGATTCCCCAATTGATAAATTGACAGTACATTGTTTAGTGATTGCAACCTCACCCCTTTCTTTGAACCAAGATATTTTATACGACTTATCAAGAGGTTTCGTTTTCAGCTTTAGTTTCTTTACCATATGTTGTGATACAAAGTTCCCTGAACTTCCACTATTAATCATTAAAGTGCAAACTTTTCCTTCAACAGTACAGGTAGTTCTAAAAATGTTCCTCCTAAGCCATTTATCTTTCTTTTCAGTTTGAGCAGTTAAGACTTGTTGAATTACTAACAGTGGTTCTCCTTCATCACCTTCTAAGTCAAATTTTTCTAACTCAGCTTCATTTTCAGATTTTATTTCATCTTCTTCCTCTTTTTCTATCTAATTTTCACCTTCTATGAAATTAGTTCTTTGGAGGATTATTCTTTTTCCAAGTAGCTGACATATAACCTATATTTGTAACAAGGTCCAATTTGCTTAGATTGTTCAGACGGTTTATTTCCTGCTACCCCTTTTCCTTTTTCTTGATTTTAACTTTCAACAGTTTTAACTTTTACATTCGAGGTTCCCGCAGAAGTCTGAGTTTTAGTTCCACTCGTTTGCCTTTGTTTATATGTTTCAGTGATTTTATTGGTTCCCCGCAAATGTTGCTATTCAATTTTCAAAGACATCTGATAAGCTTCATCTAATTTAACGACATGATGTAAGTTGAGTTGATCTTGAATTGTCCATTTTAGCCCATTGAGGTAATTCGTTACAGTTTTCTCTTCAGACTCGTCCAAATCATTTCTGACATGCAATTTGTAAAAAATTTCAGTGTATTCCTCTACAGTTTGATTACCTTGACGCAAATTGTTAAACTCTTGAAAAATAGTTCTCGAGTGATCAGAAGGTAAAAATTTTCTTTTCATCTTTTCCTTCATTCTATCCCAGGTTTGAATTTTTTCTTTGCCTCATCTTAATCTGTTGTTTTGTAAGTTTTTCCACCAAGTTAATGCATGTCCCGTTAGTTTCAAATTTGCAAATTTAACTTTTCGATTATCCGGAATTTTTTTACATTCAAAAAACTGATCCATTTTTTCTACCCATTATAGGAATTGTTCAGGTTGCAATTTTCCTTCAAAATTATGAACGTTGATTTTAATTCTGTGATCCCAATTTCTTTGTCGTCTATTTCGATTTCTAGGTTCTTCCTCTTCACTCACAGAAGATATTATACTAGGATTAACTTTAGCTTGATTGACATTTAGATTAGCAATAGCTTCAGCTACCGTATTAATTTGATGTTGCAAATAATTTAATTGTTGCATCACTTGTTGCCAATCCCCTTGTTCATTAGCCTTTTTTTTTGACACGAAAGAGAAAGACTCCTATAAACAAAAAAAAAAAGACGAACTTGCTCTGATACCAAGATTGATGTAGACACACAAGAAGAAATTGACGCAATTTATAGAACATAAAATAAACTTTATTAAAATAAAAGCAGACATCTAAGACTTGAAAACACAACATGAAATATTAGGAGAAATAAAGAAAAATAAAAAGACGCTATCCTCAGACAATCGTCAGAGCGGGTTCCTCACATGCATCGAATAGTAGATTAAATAAGAGAAGTGCATAAGTCTAGCAAACCGATGGTCCACCACTGCAAGATTGTCCAAATGCTTCCAAATCAACCAAGACACGACACCCTAAAGTTGCTTCACTATTGTGAAGAAGGATACAGATGGAGTGGCACTTGCGGAGAGACGAAGATGTTAGAAGCCCGAGAAGAAAGGGTGGAAAGAGCCCGCAGGATTTCCGAATAAATCCGCGGTTTAATAGCAAATATGCTCACAAAATATCAACTAACTTCTTTCACAACATCTACTCTTATTTATAGGCATAGTAGGAGAATGCCAAGAGTCACATCATAATTGCTTTCTCTTAAAACAAACAACCCAAAGCCAAAACCGAAGAGTCATTCATGGGAGCCAAGAAATTCACGGAAACAAGGGGCCACAATTTCGGAAAAAGGGCCCAGGCACGGAAACAGCAGCTTCCAATTAATATTCTCCATTGAATTCAGCCATAATTAAGAGCAGGCCTCGGATTTCCAAGAAGAAAGGGGGAGAAGATAATGCATTGAATTCAGCCACCATTAAAGAGCAAGCCACGGTTTTTCAAGAAGAAAAGGGGAAGGGGAAGGGACAAGGCCACTCCAAAGTAATTCTTCTTAATGAGGTACCTTTTTGGATATTAATGAGCTACTAAACTTCAGCTCAAACAACTCAAGAGAATGTGTTCAATATCAAGTGCTCCAAAACAGCCAACCCATGAACCATCAGCAGTCAAGGACCAATCGAGCCAGCAAACCAAAGGTCTACCAAGCCTTATGCACAATCTACCATGATCATTGGATGCTTTCCCATCATTGGATAGCTAAAAAAGAAAATAAAATAAAATAGAAAACAAAATATACTATTGTTCAAATAAAAGAAAAGTACAGAAATTCTTGATAGCATAAGTGCTTGGGGTGGCACCGCACAGTGCTGTCATTAAATTGGTAATTTTCTAGGGAATAGAACGCCATGATTGTGTTGTTCAACCTAAGGCATTGTGGAAGCGATGTGGCACTGCGGCTCTGTGATCCCAAGGTGCTGCGATGTAATATCCAAAAGCTCAGGTTAAAAAATATTTTTATTTCAATTGTGAATTTTATTAACAGTTAAATTATATTAAGTAAACTGTTAAGTAAATCTTAGTATTTATACTAAGTATAGGTTAACTTAAATTAGATAATGCTTTAATTCCAAATAGATGCTTTCAATAGTTGTGAAATGTGAAGTGACAGTTATTGGTGGGCCTTTCTTCTAATTGGTTTTCACGCATGCAAAATGAACCAAAGGGAGTGGGAGTTTGGCTGTGTGAAGGAAGGAGAGGAGAGTGAGTATCAAGGGCTGGAATTGACTGTAGAGTGGAGAACTGGGATCGGGTGAGTGTAGATAGGATCGGCTTCAGCTTGAATAATAGGTGGCAGAAGAGTACAGGAGACACAGGAAATCTTGTTAGAACCTTCGACTGTGAGAGAGTTAGAAGCAGTGGGTCTTCGGCTGATTCAAGAACATTTAAATGAGGACTCGTAAAATATTTTTATTAATTTAAAAAAAAAGAGAGATTGTGAGTGATGGAAGCAAGTATTGCTGTGAGTGAAGGGTGATCTATATAAAGGAAGTGGAAAAAGAGAAGTTTAGGAAAAAAAGATTTAAGTAAGTGGTTTGATTATATTACAATGTTATAGTTTCCTTTTAGATTTCTCAAAATTAGTAGAAGTTTCTAAAGATAATTATATCAATTTTTTTTAGGATTCTAGTAGTATATGCAGTAGTATATGCAGAGGGGAGGTTACGAAAAAATTTACAAAATAAAAATGGGGGCAATGTGTCGGAATTGAGAGGAGACAACTCATTAAAGATGTAAGAAATGCAATTATCAATTGAAAAAGCAAATGCTATTACTTTTAGATACATACACACTTGTAACTGATTGAATTGAAGGGAGAAAGATATTAAGCTTATTCAATTTATAAGATCGTGGTCAGACTTGCAATGCTTTATGATGCAAAATGTTGGCTATTAAAAGAGAAGTATAATATTAAGTGTTGCATAGATGAGGATGCTCAAGTGGATGAGTGAATTTACTCTTAGAAACAAGATACGAAATGAGCATATAACTAATTAAGATTGAAAGAATTGAAAATAGAACAATTGAAATAAAAAACCCTAGTGTGGAGAGTGTAACTTATTCTTCTATTTTCAATTGAAATGAAAAGCCCTATGTTGGCTATTTTCGTTTCAATTCTAACTTAGTTTCAATTCTTTCAATCTTATTTTTTCGTTGAGGCATTAATTCACACTAGATTTTAAGTTAGAGCTTGACCAATGCAATAACTAATTAAGATTGAAAGAATTCAAAATAACATTAAACATTGTAAGCACTAGAGTCTACTTAAGTAAATCATGCTTTGTCACACATCACAAGTTCAAAACAAGTAAATTAGCTAGCCATTAATTAAAAAATATACAAAAAAATTTTCATTTAAACAACATAAACCAGATACAAAACAGGAGTTAGTAAGATATCACCTGGAAGTGCTTTTACAATTGATTACAAATGCGTCTTGCTCTCTGAATTGTTTTCCCTTAAGTACTCCCACTCCCACACTCTCCACTCAGTCTCTCACACTATTTTGCACAATAAACATATGACCAACATTCACAAATTCGACCAAAATACTATTTATATTAAACACAATAGCTGACACTACTGCCATGGCTTTGCAAAGGGTGGCGATGTGGCGTTCATGAAGTGAACTAGGGCTGCGACGCTGCTGAATCTCTTCACTGTGGCGTTGGAGTGTTTTGGAGCTTCAGTGTTTTATATCGCGCAGTGGCATTGCTGTTTTCTTGGCACTATGATGCTTCATTTCTGACGTTACGGTGCTCGATTTCCTCCGCTGTGGCACTGCGCTCTCTATTTTTTTGATAAAAATTAGGGATCTGGTGCTGCAGCACTCCACTGGTTAGTGATGGAGCGCTAAATTAAATATGAAAAATCCAGAGATCTGAGCATAGAGACACTCTTCTTTGGTGCTGCAGGCCTGAGTTGAGCTAAGAGCGATGCTTCGCTTAATGATGCAATGTCGCAATGCTGGTTCTTTTTACAAAATTTTAGCCTTTTTTTCTGGAATTTCCCACAGCCCAATGATCAAAAGAAAGATTTTAGCAGTAAAACATACAAAAAATATTACAATAAGTTACACTAACAATCAGCACTATGATGCTCTTCTTTGGTGCTATAGTGCCTAAGTTGTGCTGAGAGCGATGTGGTGCTTGATGATGCAGTGTTGCAACGCTGTTTCTTTTTCCAAATTTTCTGCCATTTCTCCTGGAATTTCCTGCACCCAACGATTAAAAGAAAGATTTTTACAGTAAAGCATAAAAAAATAATTACAACAATTTCTACTGACAATCAACAATTTATATTTAATAATTTTTTCACAAAGAACTAAGTATTCAAATTAAAAAGCCTTTGTTTGATTTTAAACAAGAGTATGATTTAGCAGATTCCCAAAAGTAATGAATGAAATAAGATATAAATAAAGCCAATGAGATCATACAATTTTCATAAAATACTCCATTGATGTCTCAATTTTCATTGCATATGTTAACAATATAATTATCATAGGTAATAACAATAAAGAGGAGTCTTTAAGAAAAAAAGATTGTTGAAGAATTTGAGATCAAAGAGTTGAAAAATTTTAAATTCTTCTAGAAATAGAAGTTGATTAATTAGTGCAATGAATATTTCTCTCTTAACAAAAGTATTTCATGGATCTTTTAAAAGAAATAAAAATGATTAATCACAAATCTTGTGAAGCTCCAATTGATCTGGTCAAAAATTAAATGTAGATGAAGAAGGAAAAGTAGATATGGGACAGTATCAAAGACTAGTTTATAAATGATCTTTTGATCCCAGACTCGTCCAAACGTACATTTTCAGTTAGTCTCATAGATTAATTCATGCACAAATCCAAAGAATCACAACTTCAAACTGCTTATTGAATCTTCCAATGCCTTAAATCAAGCCCTTATAAAAGGAATCTTCTATAAAAAGTATGATGCTTTACAAATTGAATGATATACTAATGTAGTTTTTTCAGGATCACTAGTGAATAGAAGATCCACAACTAGAGTTGTATAATTTGAGAGAAAATCTCCTAACATGGAAGAACAAGAAATAACATGTTATTTTAAGATCTAGTGATGTGCCTGAATTTAGAGCTATTATCCAAGGAATCTACAAGCTTCTGTGGATCAAAATTATTTTGGAATATTTAAAAATCAAATAGGAATGACCAATGAATATATATTGTGAAAATAAATCTGCCATCAACATTGCTATAATCTCATCTACAAAAGATTTCTACTTTTCTACAAAACCTTTTATGCTTCCAAGTTATTTAGAAACTAGTTGACGCATTCTCATCCTTGCAATATGATGTCCTTACTGTTTCTGCTTTATGCTTGTAACCATTCTTGTCCTAGAAAAACGTGTTTTTTCCATTCTATCTGCTGTATAATGTCTTGAAAATACACCATTTCCGCCTTAATATGTCTTTCTGTTTGCAGGAGCTTTGCCTTTCCCTTATGTTACAGTTGGCCAAAGCTGGTTCCTTTTCTGAATCATTTTCTGTTTATAATATGTTGCGATACAGCAATAGAAACGTTTGCAAATCCCTTCATGAGACAATGCTAAATATATTAGTTGAAGCAGGTCTCCTGAAAGATGCTTACGTCGTAGTGAAGGTATTGTGATTTTTTTCACATTGAATAATTGATTATAGAGTTCTTTTAATTTTCGGTTTTTTCTATGAACAGGATAACATGGAGATGATATCTACGCCATCTTTTGAGAAATTTGCTGCATCATTTATGAAATCTGGCAACATCAATTTGATTAATGATGTTGTAAAAGCTTTCCACTGTCTTGGGCACAATGTGGACGCAGTATGGTTACCTTGAGTTGCTCCAAACTGTTTTTATGTTTTATCTGTTTTAAATCTTCTAAGTTCATGTCCAATTTCTGACGTACCCAATCTATTCATTAAAACCAATAATTGCATAAAATTAATATTGCGTAGTTTCATCAACTTTGTTGTTTATTTGTTTTTTCATTCGTTATTGACTATTTTCCTTATACACAACCGTGGCAATCCTATGATATTTATAAATTTCTTTGAGCTACTTATTTT
Source organism: Dendrobium catenatum (assembly GCF_001605985.2). Lineage (NCBI taxonomy): Eukaryota > Viridiplantae > Streptophyta > Magnoliopsida > Asparagales > Orchidaceae > Dendrobium > Dendrobium catenatum. Next base: position 330,533 of record NW_021318984.1, on the reverse strand, counting down.
CTATTCTTCAAGTTGATGAAGATGATGTGGGAGTGCTGGTGGGCTTAAGCTAATTCAAAAACGGAAGATATTATTTTTTGGATAGTTTTAACATGTTATGGTTAATGACTGATCAACTATTGAATTCAAGTTTAAGAGCTAAAATTATTATGAATTCTGATCTTATATGTACTTGATCTTTCTTCTAAGGCTTGGTGACCAACTTTATTGAGGTAAATTTTCTTTGATACACCGGTTAATAAATTAATGTTTTTTCCCATCTTTGTTCTAGTGAGAACAAAAAACAAGGAACCATAAGGGAGAAGATCTATCTCTAAAAGTTTAAGATTCAAATTTGTTGTAAATTTGGACTTTGTGATTTTGATGATAACAAACATTTTTGTTTTCTTACTACTATTTATTGCATATCTATTTTGTTTTTTGCTCACCTACATTTCAGGTCCATCGTTCACTTGCAACTTTAATCAGCTCAAAATTAGGTAGACTAGGTTTGAGTATGTTTGTAATTTTCACTTCAATGTATTTTTATCTTTCTTGAGTCAACTCATGTATATGGTGGATACTAAGCTAAGTAATCTCGCACACACAAACTCAAGCGAGTGAGTTGGTGAGCTAGAAAATTTTCTATTTTTTAAACTAATCGTACAGTACGATTTATATCGTACTGAAATCGTACTGTACGATCCATTAAAATAGAAAACTCTAATTATGACACCCAGTTAATTTAGAATGACTAAGCTCATCGTAATGTATGATCTGAATCGTACAGTACCATCAATTACAATCGATAAAATAACTGTTGATCACAATTTAGCTAATATTTTAATATTCAAAATTTGTTTCTAATCATATCGTACCATCTTCATCGTACCATACGATTGACGACAATCATGCCTAAATTTAACCTATGATTGGGTGTTTATTTTATGTTAAATTGTTCAATTAAATCGTATAGGACGATCAAAGATGATCCTACTGTACGACCCGATTCATGCATGGGATGATAATTAATCGTCGTCCACGTCCAAGATGAAATATCATAGTTTTTCAACTAATTGTCCAGGACGATCCCTCATTTTCGTACTGTATGAATTGTGATCTACATGGGACGATAATTAATCTTCGCCTGTCGTACTGGACGATATGTACAAACATTTTTTAACTGATCGTACAGGACAATGTAATTCGTACTGTCTCGAAGTAGTGTTTTGTACTAATCGTACAAGACGATCGCACGATCGTACTGGACGATCTTAGACTACAAATTGAAAATTAGGGCTTTTATTAGGCTTTCTATTTAAACTCTTACATGGACTTGTGAGAAATCTTTTGTTGTTGAGTTGTTTGAGAGGGAGCTTAGAGAGAGAGAGAGAGTTGAGGAGGGCTTTGGGAGAAGAGAGGGAGAGTCCTTGTGAGGGGGAGTTGTGAGAGCATCACAAGGTTATTCCAATCAAAGTTCCTTGCAATCTTCTTCAAGTCTCTACTTTGATTCTTGGGTGGCTCTGGGTAGACATTCCTCAGCATTAGATCGTGGGTTTCTGCCAACTCCAAGAGGGAGTTAAAGGATTCGTGGTTCTCTGCCAATTTTAGGAGGAAGTAAAAGGATTTTTGGCTCTTTGCCATCTCCAGGAGGGAGAAAAAGGAGTTCAGGTTCTCTGCCTTCACCAGGAGGGTGAAAAAAATTTAAGATACTCTAACACACCGAGTTGGTGGAAGAGATTTTTATAAGGGCTTCTTCGCTTAGCTGTGGGGGCTAAAGAAGAGGCATTAAAAGGTTTAGTGCAATACTTAGAGAGGAAGCCTCCGAGTAGTGGACGTAGGTCAGATTTGATCGAACCATTATAAAATCTAGTGTGTTCGTTCATTTTTCCGCATTTTAATTTCCATTTTTGCTGTGATTTATTGTGTGGTTGAAAACTATGAATGTGTTATTATTGTGAAATTAATCTGCTTCCGCATCTTACATTATCCATCATAGAACACATATGTTATGGAGATCAAAATTGCAAATACCACAACATAACATATATGCATCTCATTATTCAATTCATAAGGTGTTGGGTTCCTAAATCTAACCTTTGATGATTTTGAAGGGTTGCCTTACAAAAGGCCTCGTGAGAGCATGTGATACTTGGACAATGGATGTTCAAGACACATGACTGGAGATGCAAATCATTCAATAAAGGCCAGGGCAGGAGGCAAGGTGATACTTGGAGATAACACCATCAGGAGAGTGGTGGGCTTAGGTATAGTTACTAACTAAAAATTTCCTCATTAAAATTATTTTACGAGTATATATATTAAATATAATTTCTTAGCATAAGCCAGTTATATGATAAAGGCTTCATTATTAAATTTTTGTCTATCATATGCATTATAAGCTTAAATGGAAATATTGTGCTACAAGGAATAAGAATCAATAATATTTACATGCTTAATTTAGACTGTGTTGAACCTACTAACTCTCTTTGCCTAAAAACTATTGCTGATGAATCTTGGTTGTGGCACAAAAGACTTTATCATGCAAGCATGAAAAATCATAGAAAAAAATCATCCAAGAAGATTTAGTTAGAGGCATACCCGGTTTGCCCCGGGCTAGTTCTTAAAGGTTTAACCACCTTCATGAACTTTCAAGTGGTATTAGAGAGGGATTCAAAAACTATGTTTTAAATAACTTTTGAAAAATGATCAATGACTAACTTTGGTAATCATGATACCGCATAAGGATATTCAATCAGACAACAACATTTATTTGATAATATTTCTTTTGATTTTTGTAAAATTTGCATGTCTATTTTCTTGCAATCTATAGATTATTGCATGTGGATGTTAATTCAGGAAGGATATTCTGCACCTTCACATCTTGTTAATGATATGAAAATTAAACTCCCTTTTTTGGAATGGAGCGTATAAGATAGAGATTTAACCCAATTGAATGCTAAATATTTTAACTATTTTTTCTGTGCACTAAAATCTGAAGATTGCATCTGTGTTTTTGCGTGCACAATAAATAACGAAATTTGAGACAAACTCTACATAACCTATATGTAGGAGCAAATAAAGTAAAACAATCTTGGTTGAATATTCTACTCAATGACTATGAACTTTTTTCGTATGAAACCTAGTTAATCAATTTTTGAAATGTATACTAGTTCACTCAGATTGTTACTTTCTTGCATACCTTAGGAAGAGAACTTACTAACTATGGAAAAATTTAACAAGATCTTGCATTGCCTATCTACTTTCTATAATGCAAAAATTACTGATATTACTAAATCTATGGATTTGAATATTTATTCCATTAATAACTTATTTGGATCACTTATTCTCTACGAGCAAGGAGCGAGTCAAAGACTACTTTATGTAGGAGAAAAGAGAAAGGAGAAAACTGTAGCCTTAAAGGCTAATGATTATGATAGTGACAATTCTACACTTGAGGATGACGATGACATAACACAAACGACAAGACAATTCAAGAGCTTTCTAAAGAAAAGTAAAAGCATCATCAACAATAGAGCAAAGATAAAACTAATAAAAATTCTAAGGTTTTTGTTAATGTTATCTGTTTTGAATGAAGGAAACTAGGGCACTTGAAGTCGGATTGCCCAAATCTGAAAATTCACCCAATCAAAGAGAAGGGTGAAGAAAAATCTAAGTTTAAAAAGGGCAAGCAAAAGACTCAAAAGGCTTTCTGGACAGACTCCGCTTTAGACTCATCTGAGACAGAAGTTGAAGAGGAGGTAACCAACCTGTGCTTAATTTCAGATAACCATCTTGATCATTCTGATTAAGAGGAGGCATGTAAGTTTTCCTATAATGAACTATTTGAAGTTTCTAAAAAAATTCATAATGCATGTATGAAGCTGGAGAAAATGTATGCAAAGTTGAATTCTGATTTCTCAATTTTATAAAAAGAGCATGAATGTCTTAAGAAAGATCATTCTACTTTTGATAGTAATGATATGATTTTATTAGATGAATTTGATATTTTAAACAAGAAGCATCTTGATTTAACTACACAACTTGACTCCTTGAAAGCATCTCATGTTGATGTAGAAAGTTCATTTAGCAAATTAAAAGCATGTTTAGATGAAGCTGCTAATAGAGAGCATGCATTGAAAATTGAAAATTCAATTTTGAAAGTACAAACAAATTCTTACAAGTCAAATTAAATGCTTTGAAAGAAAATAAAACATCACATACACTTATACAGTTACATAATCCATCACCATAGCATGCATCATTGAAGCCTAGGAAGAGGCACCATAACTCATATAGATTAATAAACTCTTTTCCTGATATTAGATGTTATTATTGTGGCATGCTAAGACATATCTCCCACACTTACATTATCCATCATAGAACACATATGTTATGGAGATCAAAATTGCATATACCATAACATAACATATATGCATCTCATTATTCAATTCATAAGGTGTTGGGTTCCTAATTCTAACCTTTGATGATTTTGAAGGGTTGCCTTACAAAAGGCTGAGAGCATGTGATACTTGGACAATGGATGTTCAAGACACATGACTGGAGATGCAAATCATTCAATAAAGGCCAGGGCAGGAGGCAAGGTGATACTTGGAGATAACACCATCAGGAGAGTGGTGGGCTTAGGTATAGTTACTAACTAAAAATTTCCTCATTAAAATTATTTTACGAGTATATATATTAAATATAATTTCTTAGCATAAGCCAGTTATATGATAAAGGCTTCATTATTAAATTTTTGTCTATCATATGCATTATAAGCTTAAATGGAAATATTGTGCTACAAGGAATAAGAATCAATAATATTTACATGCTTAATTTAGACTGTGTTGAACCTACTAACTCTCTTTGCCTAAAAACTATTGCTGATGAATCTTGGTTGTGGCACAAAATTGTATACATGAAATTAAATTCCCATGATGGTTTTTTCTTATCAAGCGAGGAAAGTTGTTTGCATGCAATTAAGTACCCGTGACCGCTTTTCTTAGTAGACGCGGAAATGCTATGCTTTTTTAATATGTACTTGAAGACCCGTGCCTGCCTTTCTTGGCAGGCTAGAAATAAATTTTCGATCGCAGTGTCTCCTAACACCTACCGTGACTGCCTTTTTTAGATGGCGGAAATACTTAATAATACGATGCACCCCCTATGTGGGGACGACTTTGGGGTATTACTCAAATTTACAATAAAATGCATGACTTTAAAAAAATTTAGAAAAGTTAAAATTAACTCAACTCCTAAGTCGACAAAATACAAAATGCACAATATCCTATATTTTAAACACTAAAAGCATAGATGAACTAAAATCAAAGCATAACAGAAGGAGCTTACATTAAACTTGTAGGACAATTAGTTGCTCGCTAACCAAAGCAAGTAGGAATCAAACTTCTCTCTTTTAGCTCTTAACTCGCACGCACCCAGGTCTCTAAGCAATAGTTTTAACAAGTTAAAATGTGTGTATTGAAATAAGGAATAACCATATATTTGTAGTCTAAAAGGTAACCATGTGTGGGAGCTCACCGAAAAGAAAAAAAAAGTTCAACAACTAAGGAGCAATGAAGCTTCGTATTAAAAAAATATAAATGTTTCTTATGGGAAAGCTTCATGTGCAATAATTTCAAGATGCCATTTCGAGATTCCTTCTTTGGATTTGTTGAGTATTCACAAGTGAGTAAAATACAAGATTAAATACACCAAAATATGAGCGGTAATTATCCTAAAAAATTGGAGGGGGTAAAAATAAAAAAATTATTTTCTTTTTCTACAAAAATGTATTTACATTAATGGTTACCACGTAGAACCCCCCACATACTTCCAATAATTATTCTTGCTAAACGCTTCATTATAAGATGAGAAGCATCAATCATGTTGCAGGTCATGAGCGCACAACTGCCCTAGATAACGTGTACGTCAGCTGTTGAAATCTGGAGACTCGTATGCCCTGTGAATGTGTCGTATACCCCGTGAATATTTCTCTTCAAAAATAAAATAAAATAAAATAAAATAATACATTGTTCCGTGTCACGGGTTGTATGATACTTCATTAAAATGCATGTGACGCACCAAATCATGGAAGGGTGTCACCTAAGAGCCTCCTATTGTATAATGCACATGTACCAAAGACATATAAATGCATTATACTGATACATCAAGTGTTATGTATGTATAACCCTAATCATGCGAGCCCACTAAGAAGCATGTATACATAATGTTTATCTTGCAAGCCACTTTGTACATACGTTAATGATCATGTTATTATGAGAGTGCATCAAGATTCGTGCGGGTTTGTCACACAAACACACTAGGCAAAATGTGCTAGTGCACTACACAAGTGCATTATATAATAAGTGTATTTTACATATATGCAATATGCAAATGTATATACAAATATATAAGTACACATTCAAACATACAAATGCTTATACAATCATGCAAATATATAAATACATGTGCAAATGTGTATGTGAACATGCATATACATTATACACACCCATTATGTCGCAAACATACATGTCGCGCAACATGCAAATGAATTATGCGCTCATCCTAAGAAATATACAAATGCATCATTATCATGCAAATCATATAGAGCATATTATGCATTATGCAAGTCATATAAAAAGTATTAATCAACTTGCGAATGCATATACGAAATGCACTCAAAAGCATGTTTCCACGTGGGGCCCGATGAGCGTGACATGTTTATACGTGACGTCTAAAGATGCTGCGCGGACCTAAAATTAATAAATGAGTTTTGAACTTATCTCTCTGAAAAGTGCATTAGTATATTAATTAATGCACTGACATACATATGTATATTATTTAAAGTAAAAATTTAAACCATTTACAATGGCCACGACGAGCGTGATATATATATATATGATGCTTAAGGATTCTGTGCAAACAAAAAAAAATGACAACTGAATCATTGAGCATGCATATCATGTAAATTTTAAATATATGCTGTCATTGATTGAAGAGATAAGTCAACTCTTTGTCAGATCTTACAATTTAAATAAAACAAGAAAAAGGTGAAATGAAGAAAAGGACCAAATTGGTCCCCTAACCTTTTTTTTATGGCACAAATTTTTTCTCGACTATATAAGAGTACCAATTTAGTTCCTTGTCTCTTTAATAGGGACTAAATTAGTTCTGTAGGATCATTCAGATCTCACTTTAAAAACCTAAGAGATTAAAATTAGACTTTTTAACAATCATGGATCATTTTGATCTTTCATAAAGAGATAGAAGACAATTTTGGTTCATATCTCTGGTAAATTGTATTAACAGAAACTCCATTTAACTTAAATTTGTCACTAATCTTAAGAAAATTTATGTTGTAGTTTTTATTCTCTACTACTAATCCTTCGAATTGAGAACTTTAATTTACATATACTTAAGATTTTGACTGTATATGTGGAAGTTAATGTTATGTGAAAAGGTTAGCCAATTAAGAATATTATTAAAGATGTATTTGAAGTATCAAAAGGAAATTCTCCTAATAGTTAAAATAGTTAATGGTGAAATCAAAATATGCAAGAAAAGATTAAAATAAAAATTTTGTTTTGAAATTAGTTAGAGGTAAAAACTCGAAAAATTGGTAAAGATATAAATAGACACGTAAGAAGTCTAAGATAACAATATGTGATGCGAAAGAATTTTACTTTTAATGATTTATATGATAGATTAAATACTAAGAAGGGCAAACGATGTATGTTTAAGTTAGCCAAACAAAGAGATAATATTTAGTTCAAGTGAAGTATATTAAGGATGAAGATCAAAAAGTGCTTTTATTAGAATAAGATATTCAATAAAGGTAGATTAGATATTTTTATAAGTTTTTTAATGAATATTATTAGAATATGATTGATTTTAGTGACCTTAGTACCCTAAATGAAAATATAAATTCATGTTTTTAATTGCGTATTAGTAAAGTTGAAGTTAGAGAGGCTTTAAAAAAATAAAGTGTGGAAAACTATTGAACCTAATGATATTCCAATAGAGGTGTGCAAATACTTAGGAGATGATGGAATTTTTTAGCTTATGAAACGTTTGAATATTATTTTGAAGATTAAAAAAATGTCATATAAGTATAGGAGTGTGTTGATTCCTATTTTTAAGAATAAAGGTGATGCACAAGAGTGCAAATTACAGAGGAATTTAGTTGATGTATCATATTTTAAAACATTGGGAGAGTTTTTTAGCATAAGTTACGACGTGATACTAATCTTTCTCAAAATCAATTTGGATTCATGCTAGGTAGGTTTACTATGGAAGCTATACATCTATTGAGAGATTTGATTGAGAAGTATAGTGAGAATAAGTAGGATCTACATATGATAGTTATTGATTGAGAAAGCTTATGATAATGTTTCAAGATAAGTGCCATGGAGATTTTTAGAAAATAAATGTGTTAATAATGCTTATACTCAAGTTATTAAGGATATATATGCAAGAGTTGTGACTTGTGTTCAAACACAAGATTGTTTGACTAAGTATTTTCTTATTTCAGTTGGATTACAACAAGGATCAACTTTAAGCCCATATCCTTTTGCTTTAGTCATGGATGTTCTTACTAGACATTTGCAGGAAGATGTACCCTGGTTTATGCTTTTTGTTGATGATATTCCTCTTGTTGATAAGACTAGAGAGGGAATGATGGTAAACTTGAATTATGGATGTCAACTTAGAGTCTATAGGTTTTCGTTTGAGCATATCTAAAATTGAATACATGAAGTTTTATTTTATTTGTAATAGATCTAATTGGGGAATTGTGACTTTGGGTGATCAAGTCATTAATTAGAGTACACATTTTAAATTTTTCGGGTCTCTTGTCTAGAGTGATGGTGAAATAGATGGGGATATTATTTGTGGAATTCAAGTTTGATGGTTGAAGTGGAGGAATGCATCGGGCTTGTTGTTTGATAAAAAAGTACCCCTCAAACTTAATGGAAAATTCTATATGGTGAAACCTACAATGCTTTTTGGCGCAAAATGTTTTCCATTAAAAGAGAAGCTTACAATTAAGTTAAGTGTTGCAGGATGTGGATGTTCAAGTAGATGATTGGTTTTGCCCTTAGGGATAGAATGTGAAATCAGCATATACGTGAAAATGTTGGAGTTGCTCCCGTGGCAGATAAGATTAAAGAGAGTCTCTTTAGATGGTTTGGTTACATAAAGTGTTGCACTTATGATGACTCGATTAGGAGAGTCGATGTATTAAATTTTGTCTTATGTTAAGAGAGGTAGAGATAGACCTAAAAATGACTTTGTTAAAAAAATTTAGAAATGACATGTTTTTGTTAGATTTAAATTAAAATTTGATTCTTAACAGGACATATTGGTGAAAAAGGATTTATGTAGCCGACCCCACATACACGTAGTGGGATAAAGGCTTGTTGTTGTTGTTGTAAGAAAGTAATAAAATGATGAAAAAGAAGATTTCATTCCATATACATTAAATTTACTAAGTACCAAAATTTACTTAATTTAGACTTTATTTGAAAATTAAAAATAGATATGTGGACAAGCGCTTGAAAAAAAAATTAATAGACTTAAAAGTTCCTAATTACTTAAATTTTAAACATGTTAAGATAAATGTTAATATGGATGAAAAATAAGGGTTATATTTTACTAGGATATCAACAATTTGTTAAAATCATGCTATATTTGTCAATCAACAAGGATAGGTTCGGTGTAACCAAATTGGTCAGTACCATTTTCTTAAAAACCTAAAGAGACTAACTTACCATACATAACCTATTTTCATCTTTAGATCAAATTAATGTTGTAAATTTAGCTACAAAGTGGGATTCAAGAGATTCCATAGCCATAGCTTAGATATTTTTATCGTACAATTAGCTGAGACATTTCAATCACGTCGAACTCATTTCCCCTATGCAAATCAAGCTTCAAAATTCGCAATTGATTAAAAAATCACTAGAACAATAAAAAATGGTTGAAATTACATAACAAGAATTGAAAGCACAACTATTGAAAGTTTAAATTAGCAAGAAATTGATATTAAAAATTTTGTTTCATCAAACCTTAGATGGGATTTAGTTCATGCTAGAGAAAAGGAAAATTAACAATAACATTGCTGAAATTGAAAATATGAGAAAAGAAGAAAGAAACAGTTGGATTCCAAAGCCCTCGCCCAAATCCTCTCTCTGGTAATAATTTTCCTTTATGATAAGATGCATCCAATTCCCAAAAACTTGCCCTAATATTCCTTTAAAATTTTTATTAAAGAATTCATCCAAAAATCTCTAAAATTTAGTTCCAAATATGTCATTATAGATTTAGCAATAGGGGATGCAGCATTGGCTTTTTGGTGAATAGGTCAACTTGTGAAAAATTGTTGCCTTGCACCTCAGTGTTAGAATTGGAGCCTTGTCGCCAAGCTCTTGAACAAAAATCTTCGAGTTAATGGATTATGCCTTGGTGGCAGGATACTGTGACTTGGCAATGGAGTGTGGTGCCTTGAGGCCAGTTTCTCGATTAAAAATTAGAGTGTGGTGCCTAGGCGCTGGAGCTACTTTTGCTAAAATAACTACAAATATTGCTTGACTGACCTCTATTTCGCTCAATGCATTCATTATGACCATGAAATCCTTGCAATGAGATTTGTGCATCAAAATATATGATGTTCTTGCAAAATTGAATAATTTAAATTTAATGTAGAGGTATTCTCAAGAATTGACAAAAATAACTTGGAAAGCTCTAAGTTTTAATAGAGTAAATCGACTAAAAACTTACTCGCCAATGATAATATATATAATTAATTTTATAATAAGGAACATATTGATAATTCCTTGGTGACGATTTTGAATAATAAACATAACCATAGTATTCTACATTGCATGAATTAGAATTTTAAGGTTTTGAAGATCATGCTATGAATAGAGATGATGAAGGAAAATCAAGCTATTGTAATTAAAATTTCAAATGAATAATATAAACAATATCACGAGATCCCTTTTCGTATGTAGAATAAGTTAGTTGTGATTAAGGTCTTTCTGATTTAGCACCAAATTGATGTAGAAGATAAATGCTTTGACTCCAATTGATGTAGATAACGTTTTCTCAGATATTGACTGATGTAGGGTTGTTCTGAATCGGAGCAAGATTGAATCATTAACTTGTGAAAAGAAGTGGAGCGTATGCATTAGTTAATCAACCAATAAAACTTATAAATAGTTGAATGACGAAAACCCAAATCAAACAACATGCAATTATGACCAGAAACAAAAGAGAGAAATAAAAAATGTTGAGAGGTGGTCAAAAGGTTTTCAAGATAAGTTGGAAAATTGTTACAAAGGTGACGGAGACAAAGGGATTAGATAGGAGAGTGGTGGATGAGTATGATGGGGGAGGAATAATTCAAAACACTTATCATTCAAAATGAAATCTTATGCAACGACTATGACCTTATATAAATACCTAGCTAAGTTAATAATCATTAAGAAACGCAGGAAAATGTCAAATAAATTAGAAACAAAGCCTAATTTGCATTTGTCTTTGAGTACAGTGGAGTTTGAAACCTACTGGGCTTGGTTTGGGAGGCCTGTTTTGGATCAGACAATGACATTCATTTAGAGGAATAAGTGTAAGAAGGAAATTCCTTTTTCTCTTGTTGATTAGACAATCACATTCATCTATGACTATTATGTGGCAATCAGGTTGTTCTTGATACCATTTTGATGTATGACGTCTAGGAGAAGAGTATATTTGAGTAGAAAGGGTTAGAATTCCTCTATCACCCCTTATAGTCTTATTGGCATTACATCTAGGGTTCCTCTGCATCTAATGTAGGGCTTTTGGAATTCCTTAAAGGGAATAATGCTCACACTTCACGATTAGTTTCATTCTTATTCATTTGCTAATGGTTGCTTGATTCTTTAATCATTCTACATTGCTATAATCCATGGCAAGAATTTCTGATGCCATTTAAGAATTTTTTTCTCCTTCAAACGACTTCATCTAAGTTTTTGTCATCCGTGAAGGTTCTACGCTCTAAATGTATACTCAGTCATTTTTAAGCATTTTAATTATTTTGAATAATTTCATTTAGTTCTGATATTAGCAATTTTTTATCATCTGGATCAGTTCCATAGTTTTAATGCAGTATTTGCGTAGATAAACTTTGTGATGAGAAGTCATCCTAATCTAAAAGGCTAAAACTTAGATCTGCAAGCTAAGTCAATTTAGAGTTTCCATTTTGCAGGAGATATTCCGTGTAGCCATTTCACGTTACATCGGAAAACCTGAAAAGAAAGGGCTTCTTTTATCCCTGCTGAAATGGATGCAAACACATGGTTATGTGGTGGATTCATCATCTAGGAACTTGCTTCTGAAAAATTCTCATCTTTTTGGTCAGAAACAGGTTATAGCAGAAATCTTATCTAAGCAGTATGTGTTACGATACAAAGAAGCCTGCAAAGAGAGTACTTTTGAAGGGAGTAAGTATTTTCGTTTGGTGTTGCTCCACATTTTGTTTGTATAGAAATCCCTTAACTGAGGAAAGAAAGGTTGGATTGAACTTCCTTCTTTAGCTGACTTTTTTCTTCTTCTTTGCATAAACTGATCAGTTATGAACGTCTAGATCTGATTGTAATGGAGCGTTTAATTCCTTAAAGATTTAAGAAGATTGATCATAAAATTAATGATTTAAAGCTTCTCCCTTTTGGTCTTAGGAATACCAGTGCTTATAATTAAGGAGAATATTTTCATTTTCTGTTTCACCTTGAAAATTTGGATTCTATCGATCCTTTAAATTATATTTTTACCTTCTTCTTTTTTTTAAATTAGCTGGAGTTTTATGCAAGTTGTTTGTGTGTGTCCACTTAGAGTACATGCTAAGGAACAGTAAAGAAATATGATACATATGCGGAAGGTGAATGTATACCCATCATCGTCTTAGGTTTTTTAACAGGTAGTGACCAAGTTGTCATGATGGTATTCCCTCTTAGGAGGAGATCACTCAACAGACTTGCCTGAGGCTAGTAAAGGAACTTACTTAGGGAGAACATTGGGCATTACTCACCCTCGTCTGCCAAGGAGCTTGCTCTATGCTTGGCGACCAAGAAGTTCCTCACCAAGAAAATAGATCGCCTTTTTTATCTCAGTCAGATCTCATCCCTTTGAGTCTCTACAAGAAAGTGTCTACCCCAAAGACTTCATACTCCATTCAGCTACCACCACCAAGTTAGGAATTCTTCATCCCTATAAACACCACTGCTCGTCTTTCATGACAGAGCGACTTCAAGCTCCCTAAGCCAGTCACTTACTTGATCATACCACTCGTTAGCCATGGGTCCATCTCCTCTTGTGATTCACCCATAGACTTTCTTTACAACACCTTGCCTATCTTGACTTTATCCGCCTACAACCTATCAAGAGACAACACGTGTACTAGATTAGCATGTAGCATTATATGGATATTCTATGTGTAGCCTATATTATTAACTATTATATGTATAACCTTTCCTGTAGCCCCCAAAACCATATAAATAGGGAGTATTGAGGAATAGTTTGGGACATTTTTCTAATAGTTTACTCTTCTCTAGATCTTTTGGGCCATTTGAGTCCCAATTTTTATATTTTCTAATTAAGATAGGAGAGATTTTGATATCTAACTCCTCTCTACTCTCTTTCCTCTCCATTTTCACCAATAGGTTCTTAGCTCACCAGGTAGATCTATCCACAGGATAAATATGATTTTAACATCCTTTTTAGATATAGGAACATGGATTGATGCTAAGGTCAAGAAGATAGATTCATTTATGAGTGACTTCAGTAAGAGCCTTTAGTGAACACGAAAAATGTTGAATTCACAACTTGCTATGTCTTGCAAAAAATAGATAGACTAATGAAGACAATCTCGAACACCTTGAATGGGATCCTAGGGCAAGCGCGAGCTAACAAGAAGCTCGAAGGATCCTCTAACTCGACAGCTCGCTAAAGGTGCCTAGAGAGAGCAGTCGCCTCAATGCTCATCCCCGACTTCACTTTCACTTGGAATCATGATGAAGATTATAGCCGATTGGCTACGCAAACTAGGATGGAAGAACTAGAACTAACTTATGACTTTTCTAAGGCATTTGTCGAGGCCAAGCTGCCTCCCAAGTTCAAAGTGCCTCACTGGAAATCGTACAGAGGCAAGAGAGATCTCCATAGAGCATGTGGAGGTCTTTGAGTCTATATAACCTCTTGGCTAGACAAATGATGTCTGTAAGTGTCATCTCTTCTTCAGAACACTCAAGAAGTTAGTCTAGGTGTAATCGCATCCTTTTTTGAATTCAAGTGGGTGTTGATTACAAAATTCACTAGCACCTAGAAACCCATGAAGAGCTCGTAGTCTCTGTTGAAAATTAGGCATGAGACTACAGAACTACTGAGGAGCTTCACAATGAGGTTCCAAAGAGAGATGCTAAATGTGAAAGGCATAGAGTCTATGGTCGCCTAGGCTGCATTAACTTAAGGATTGAGGGAAGGTCCTTTTGGATATGCACTTAGTTTGCAGTAGTTGAGGACACTTGTTGAACTGGTAGAGTTGGCCAATAATCATTTCAACATTGAGGAGTACAACCGAGTGACTAAATTTTCCAAAGCCACTGGCCATTAAGGGATTGCCCCTAAGAGGGACCCTCACCGAGGAAGATAACATGAAAGAATTCATTGCAGGAATAGGATGGATAGGAGACCAAACCCACTATGTTATCATCGACGTCCTAAGAAGGAGAGGGCATGTAATACTTAATGTGATAGTGTACAATTGCACTTATTCTAATCCAATCCGGTAAGTTTGGTGTGCTAAAACTTCTGCATTTTCTCACATGTGTCTAGAGTGCCCTTTGAGAGTGTGTATGTTTGAAGTCTGTTCTGAAGCAGATCCCAAGGATTGTATGCATGGAGAAATTATTTGGTGCGGAGTTCGGACGTAGCTTTGCATTCGAACTCCAATTAAATCCTGATATGTGGAGGCAACAAGTGGATGTTCGATTAGATTTTGTTTATTATTTTTGTTTTGTCAGCATGTCTGACCCGACCTGAACTGAACTAGAGATGAAAATTTTGAATTCACAGGAGTTCAAAAGACTCGAAAATAGGTCATTTTACTTTTCAACCCGACATTTTTCACTGCGCACTCTCTCTCGTTTAGTATTCCAGACGCTGTTCTTTTAATCATTCGGCATTCCACACGTTGCAGAAGTTCGTCTCCTTCGCACACATGCACAATAACTTGCTGCGCCTTTGATGTGCTTTTGCTGCTTTTTCACAATTTTTGTATTTTAAGTGTGCTTTAAAATAGGGTGCATAGCTTTAAGTGTTCTTTAAACTAGGTTGCATAGCTTTCATGGTATCACTTCATATATCCACTGTGCTTTAAGTGTTTTTTCACTATGCATTTGCAAATGCGCTTTCATTATGTTTTTTTCTATAGAGCTTTTGCGTTCTTTCACTAAGCTTTTGCTCGCTTCCACTACACTTTTGTTGCGCATTCACATGCATTTACTGCTTGCATGGATGGACGATGGAAAAATAACAGATCGTCTAGGACGATTTTGGATCGTCCTAGACGATTAGTGCAAAAACAATCCACAACGTCTAGAACATCGTTCTTGTCGTCCAGGAAGAAACTAAGGTTTTTTTAACTGATCGTCCAAGATGATCCTGCGATCATCCCTGACGATTCGATCGAGCATTCAAACTTTAATTGCTTTCCTTAATTACCAAACTAATTTAGGAATAATTGTACTACATCGTCCAGGACGATATCTTGGATGATGTTTTAAAATTAAAACATGCCTAAACATATATGACGGCTGCTTCTTTCTGATTTGAGCCTATCGTCCCGGACGATGATAATATCGTCTAGGACGAACTGCTTAATTACGATTGCTTTAACCATGATGCCCTAATTAGGGTTTATATTTTTAACTGGTCGTCCAGGACAATTTGGGATCGTCCCGGACAATATAATCAAAATCAGCAAACTCTAAAATAGTCAGAATTTTTCCCTCGAGTGTGTGTACAAGGTTACTTAGCATCAGGACCCACATTATTACAATTGACTCAAGAAAAGGTAACAGACACTTGACGTACATTACAAGTTGAATCAGTCCTATTCTACCCAATCTTAAGCAGATTTGATTTGCAATTTGATCTTATGGACCTGAAACGTTAATAGGCAAGACAATAGTAGAAAAATAGAAGTGTAAGAACTGCTTGTTATAATCAAAATTATAATTCATGAATCCATATTCGCAACACCCTCAAGTATTTTACCCATCTTTACTGCACTAACAAGAGAGGATGTTGCATTTTTCTCACAGGAAAAACTGAATGTCTTCTTATTTGGTAAATTAAATTTTATTCTCTGCTTCTTATATTAAATTCAAGAAAAATATTTAATTAACCAATCCATTCCAAAGATGATGCCAATGTTTTAAAAGCTATTATAATCAATTCTGTTGAAAATTTGTGATCTTGAAAATCCAAATTTATAAGACACATCCTATTGGCAATCAAACTATCCCCCGTTGGCATCATAACACATAAGGTAGGTGTAAAATATGCAGTCTCAACAGATAAATTAGAACATAATTCTTCAGAAAAAACTAATGGAATGCACCATAATCAAAAAGTAATCTGTCAGTACTCTGAAATTGAAAGTATACATGTAATCACCTCCTCTGAATCCTTGGCCTCCTGGGGTGTAATGACAAACATTATAGCTTTCACAGGTTGATTTCCTTTAACATCAGTTGCTTCTTCTTTTAACTGAACTGGTGGTTTTCTTTACACTGCTGGCCTTCCTTGAAATTGAGTTTTTCTTGTCTGATTGACTTCCAGATATCTCCTATGTTGTGCCTATTTCTGATGCCCCAGATATCCCTGTGGCATAGCATGGGTTCTTCTCTCTTGAGGGCAATCCACCTTACGATAACCTGACTCACCACATCTAACATATTTTCCAAAACCCACCAAACACCAACCCAAATGCCTCTTCCCGTACTGCTCGCACAACGATTTTTTAAGCTGGCTTTACTTCAGTTTTTCATCAAATTTTAGCTTCTTTTTAAATCGATCGTTTTTTTTTTTAATACTTTTTCCCCTAATTGTTGTTGTTATCAACTGTGCTTAGAAAAACTTAGCTCATTTTCAATCTTTCTGGCTCTCTCCACTAAGACTGACACTAATATCAAAAGGTTCCAATGCGAGTCTTAGTTGGTCCCTGGTCCCTGAGGCCTCTCAAAAATCTATGGCACTTCATCTGGATCCTTATATAATGAGGTGCATAGCGGGACAAAGACGTGAACTCAACTTTATATTGCATAACTATCTTCAAACCATGAGTTAGATTGAAAAATTTATCTTGCCAAGCTAATTTAGCTGAAGGAGGAATAAACCATTCTCGAATACCCTCACAAAATCATCCCACTGTATATTAATGATAGGCATTTGTTCAATTTTTTCTTTATGATGTGCTTGCCACAATCTTTCTACTTCTCTTTCCAAAATAAATGTGGCCAGTGGTATTTTTCTATTTTCATGACATATTATACCATCGAGGATCTTCCCTATCTTGAACAACTAGTCCTCAGCCACTATTGGATCACTTGAACCTTTAAATGTTGGTTGTTTAAAAGTCTGAAGTAACTTTAAATATCGATCCACTTCACTGTCACTTTCAGATCTTGGTCCATTGCTAGTAGAAAATTTCTCCATAGTTGTCATTTTATCTACCACTTATGAGATCAAATGCACAATATCTTGAAGTTTCATAGACTTATTTCCCTCATTCATTCATGTTTTGGTATTTGGCCTGGATGACTGACAAGTCATTCTTTCTAGCAATTCTTTAGACATAATTATCTATATGCATATAGATAATTCATATAATATATACTCATGATAATAAACAGAATCATTTTAAAGCATTAAATATACTTATTATACAGGTATGTTTATTCTTAGAATAAATGCATGCATAATTTTATTCGACCTTAATTCAACCTATATTGAACATATCTCTGTATAAATCAAATTCATTATGTCTCATCCTACGTCATTGTCTAAACCTAATTATGCTTCCATTTTATTGTGATTTGGCTTTGATACCAATTTCTGTCACGCCCCAGTTTGCCCCCACCCCCTTATGGTCAACCTGGAGTATAATAGAGAAAAAAAATCTAAACATGCCCCTTCTTACTAATAATCATTTTGAGCTACTTCTATTAGAATCAAATGTGTAAAAAAGAATCTATTTAGACTCTCCTAACATATCAACTTACAAGATTTATACTTAACAACAGGAAGCTTGTAATATAACTCAATTAAACTTACATACTCAAAAGAAATATAGAGCTTTACTAGAAAACTTTTCAAAATTTACTTACATATCCTAAAAGATTTTGTACAAACTCCACATAGATCTCTATGTACACCCAAAATATATTTATATAAAAAAAGGACAGTCACCCTTTTTTATTAATGCCCTTTGGGTTCCTTTCTTTTTCCTATAGTACAACCACTGTTTGTAGGCTAGAGCTCAATGAAATGAAATTCATCAGCAATGTATAAGAAATGAGAAAAACCTTCATATCAATTAATTTAAAACACATTAAACACACAAACTTTTAACACTGTTAGTAGGCTAGGGATGACAACTTCGTTAAACCGACGGGGAGACAGAGGACATTTCCATCTCATGTGTTTATTGATGGAGTTTCTAGCAAAGATACTGTGGGCTCCGAAAATTCAGCCACGGCCTCCGCCCGCACTTTTCTTTTATTCGGCGAGGGAGTTTTAACTGATAAGTTTCGGGGTAAATTTTGGAAGGCAGATGGGTTTGTAGATAAGACACTACCCAGAGATTTCGCCCTCATTTTGCGAGGACTTCATGATCTGAGTTCTGGTTTTGGGGTTACAACTTCCAAGCTGCACCTCTTATACTCTATTCCTTTCCTCCAACCCAAGTTGGATGGAGGGATTCCGTTATTTGGACGCACAAAAGTCCATATAACTCTTGATGACTTGTAACCAAAATTACAAGTCATCCCTCTTTTCCTTCGGCTCCAAAAAGTCTAAGGAATCCTCCCAACCTTAGCCCAAAAGCTATAGGTTCATTCTCCTCCAACTGTTGACGAATATTTTCGACCCCGATCGAGCCCGACAAAGCTCGATCGCGCTCGATCAACTCAATTGATCATCCTCGAGGCAAAATTAATCCGAATCGAGCCTCAATTTTAATTAAATTAAATCAAATTTAATTTAATTAAAACCAAATCAAAACCAATCAAACCCCGTCGAGTGTCGTCGAGCCCAATTCGACGCCGAATTCGACGCCGATTCAAGTTTAATTTCACAAAATTAGCTTGATCGGACTCATTCGGACCCAAACCGACCCAAATCGGTTCAGGTCGAGTCCAATCCGGACTTAATTTCAGCCATAATTTCTCAATTTGGGCTGAATTTGATTCTCAAATCAAAGTTTGAGATCAAGGGCTCAGATTTCATCTAAAATCCCATTCAATTTCATGATAAAATCCCTCACGCGTGAGATGCCCTAGGGAGAGTCCACTTTTAGACAGCGGCTTTCTGCGGCTCGTGCTCTCTAAGAACACGCAAGAAGGAAAGGGGGAGGATATTCGGCTCCCCTTGTGTTTTTTCGCCCCGACCCAGAGCGAGGGAAAGAGGGAGAGATCGGGAGAGGGGGAGCATTCGGCTCCCCCGTGTGGTTTCGTCCATCCCAGACAGAGCACGGGAGAGGGAGAGAGGAGCAGTTCGCCCCTTTGCGTGCATCTCCAGGCGCGGGAGGAGGAAAGGAGCTCGGCTCCCTTGCTTGCTGTCCATTCCAGCCGTCCCAGGTGAGAAGTGACAAGACGAGTAGGGGCTGCTCGAGCAGGTTTCTTCTCATAAACTGAGAATCAAACCCTGTGAGGATACTTCCTGCTGCAGTCAAGGGGAGGGGAAGGCTTCTCCTTCATTCCGAGTCAACTCCGGCAACCTCAAAACAGTGTAAACTGCTGTTTGGGGCGTTCTTGGACAGCAAGCTGCAGTCCGGAGAAGTTTGGACAGCAGCGACGCCATCCGGAAAGGCTTGGACGGCAGCCTTCTTCCTTGGGAAAGCCTTGGACAGCAGAGACAACGTTGGGAAAGCTTGAACAGCAGCAACGTAACCTCCAAAGGCTTCCAAACAGTAAAAGCTGCTGTTTGAAGAGTTTGGACAGCAAGTGACAGCTTCCGTTAGCATTCAAACGGCGAGAATTGCTGTCCGGAGCAGTTTGGACAACAAAATTATCCTTCGAAACGCCTTGGACAGCTGGTTGGAGGCTGTTGGAAACTTTCAAACAATGCTTGGGAGGCTTGGGAGCATTTGGACAGTGAGCCGGAACTTGGATTGGAGCGCTAGGACAAACCGGGGAAGATAAAATCCTAAAACTTAGTGAAACCTAGGATCCCCAAGGCCAATTGTTATGTGGTTGACGCCCCCGAACCCCTAGGTCCTTTAGAAACTTCATTTGCTTGCTTCCCCAAAACCTATGTTGGCTGTCCACTTCGCAAAAAACAGTGGAAATTTGGTGATTTCCATTTGTTGGCTCTCATATGAGGGCCCGGAGAGGATTTCGATGCGTGTTGCCCTAGGGTAGAGGCCATCATTTGATCTCAAAATCAATGATGATGCATAGGTTTGGATTGTAACTAGTTGCATGCACATCTCATTTAAATACATTGTCATGACAAATTTGACAACCAAATTTAGGAGAGTTTGTATGCATTGAAATTGATAATCTCTAGAGTTTTATTTAATGCATGAATTAAATCTAATTGGTTTGGACTTTCTAGTCGTTGTGAGACATAGACTTTTAAGGGTCTATGTAGTAAACCTCACTACATTGATGATTAATTAGACTTATGTTTTGCATCACATGAAACTTAGAGTGTGAAGTGATAATCTTGAATTGATTGTTTGTTGAAGCAACCTAAGGATATGGGGATGTTCATAAGCTTGAAACTCATCCAAATTGCATGCACCCTTCTTTCAAGTACGATGATGTGTAGATTTGGCCTACACATCAAGGATTCTTTGGACTTATAGGTGTCCAAAGAGAGGAACTCATTCACCAAATTTGGTTAGGAGAATGAAAGAAAGATAGGAGTTTCTCCTTTGCTTGCTATGGGATTATTTATTGAATTTGGTTCAACAAACACATGACTTTGGATTGAACTATTTGTTGATTTTGATTCAACAAATAGGTGATTTGGAATAAGATTGATTCACTCAAACTTTCATACAACTTTTGAGTTGTAGAAAGGAGAAGAGAAGATGCAACTTTGGGTTGCAAATTTCTCAAACCTCTTTGAACATTTGGTGTTCAAAGAGAGGAATTCATTCTCCCAACTTGGGTTTGGGAGCATGAAAATGGGTTTAGATGCTCTCCCAAAATCTTAGCTTGTAGGAAAGGGAGAAGGAAATGCAACTAAGAGGTTGCAAATCAAAGAAAGTCCTTTGAACATTTGTTGTCCAAAGAGGGGGGATTCATTCCTCCAATTTGGATTGGAGGGATGGAGAAGAAGGGATGCAACTTGGAAGCTACAAACCCATGAACATTCTTTGAACATTTGGTGTTCAAAGAGGCCACGCACATTCTCAAAATTTGGAGTGTTTTAGAGAATGAGATAGTTTCCTACAACTTTTGAGTTGTAGGAAAGGAGAAATGAAATGTAACTTATGAATTGTAAGTTGGAGATTAGGGAGGATCACTTACTTGATTTAGGCTAAGTAAATGGTGAAGTTTCCTTTGAGCATTTGGTACTCAAAGGAAGATGAGCATTTGCTCAATTTTGGGCTAAGCAAATGAGGAAGATTAGGATTTGAATTCTATGTCTAGAGGGTTACTCATTGGTTTTTTTTTGTTCCAATAAATAAATGATTTAGTGAATTTCCTACAACTTTGGGGTTGAAGGAAGAAGATGTAACTTGAGAGTTACAAAATTTCATGAATTCTCCTTGAATATTTGGTATTCAAAAAGAAATGATCATTCACTTAACTGAAGTCAAGTAAATGAAGGTGGACGTTCATTTGTTGATTTTGTGACTCAACAAATGAAGGAGATAGCTTAGGATTTGGTCCCAAACTCAAAGATTTATTGCATGACATTTGTAGGATTTTCTTTTAGGAAAATTCGGGATATCATGCAAGGGGAGAATAGCATAGGAAAGAGAATTCCCTACAGCCTGAATGAATGTTTTGGATTCATTTTGGAGAAGGAAGATTGATTTCCTAAGGCTTTGGAAAGATCTCTAAATCAATTTTGACATGGTTTAGAAATCTCTAGATATGGGAGATCTATCCCTATGACTTTCAGGAAACTCAAGATCAAATTTGATATGATCTAAGAAAGAACCTAGAATGCATGCATGTGTAGATGATTCTTCAAATTAGGGAATTTGATAATTGAAAGCAATCAAGTATTTGTTTTGCACAATGTTGTACATGAACTTAATCAACAATATATTTTGTGGGATCTACAACATAGACTTTGAAAAGTCTATGGGAGACCTCAGAATAATTTGATTTTCAATGGTTGATTAAATCCACATTCAAACATTCACAAAAAGCTTTCCAGAGTTCACAAACTTCTACATATGCACACTTCTTTCAACTCGTAGTCATTTACGCTCTAATAAGCAATCCTTGAACTCTCCAGTTCCGGATGGGTTCCCTCCTATCACGCCACTGACTATAAGCCCTACCTTATAAATAAAAATAACCCGACCACTCTACATTTGCATTGAGACCGAATAACATGGTTTTAAAAGCGATTAGGGGGAGTTTAGCCAGTAGTCCCTTCCAGGCGGGACAATAAATCCAGAGGTCGGGCGGGTTATGCTTCTTGTGAGGTGTAGCTTGTAAGTCCCTCTTTGCACTCGTTAGATCTAGGTTCGAGGCACTACCTGTCGGTAGTCCTCATCTTAGTCTTAGGGTCCGAGGCATGGGTTGATTCCAAATCACCCTATAAGTCCTCATCCTTCGGGAAATTCCTTCAACAAGTGTTGTTGGGATGTAAGCCCCAATCTTCTAATAAAATATCAACTTAAATCAAATTTAAATTCAAAAATGTAAAGCCCAACATAGGATAGTCCGAGCACCTCTGAGTTTCCCTTAAAATCAAGTGCTCCTACTTCATCTCCTTTGACTCTCATTCCAAAATCTAAATCTAAGTTGATCCACTTCTTGAAATTCCTAAAGGCCGAAAACCCTTTAATTAAGACTTTCACGGATTTTAAAACAACAAGCAAACTTTAGCCAACATTTAAATGACTTCAAAATAAAAAAAAAAACCACTAGTTTAATCAAAAGTTTTCCCAAATCACACTTGGGATGTAATTAACCATAGGGGCTTGTCCCTATGGGACATCTGTACCTCATAAATAAATAAACCCCACTCGACCAAACATCGAGTGGGGGAATCTCTGTTAATAATTGTAAATTTTATCATTGAGTCCATAAGGAAATGATATTTTTATCCTTCGGGGTAATATATCATCGTTCTTATGTCGTACTCGATTATAAAATATGAAATCCGTTTGAGGATGCAAAAATTCTCCAACATATAGTAGCAGCATTGGGTATGAAAATTCGGAATTGGGTTTGGATTTTGAAAGGTTTAAAGATTTGGAATTTGAAGGTTTGATATTTAAAATGGAAATTTTCACCATATAGCACTTAAAGCGGATGGTGGGGGAATGGATGATAGACCCGATCAAGATCCCATGGTTCCGTCGTCCCGGGCCATCGTGGTCGCTGGTCTACTTAGTCAGAGGAGGTAGTCGACCCAACCTGACAGAAGGATCCTTGTCGGCAGCCATGGGTTGCTTCGTCCAAGGGAACCTTGTAGACCTGGGTTGGATGTTTGTCTAAGGGGACAAATTTGAATCCACCTTAGCTAACAAAGGGCTTTATACCCTATCGATCATATTCTATTGATTCATATCTGAAGGATTTTTTGCCAATAAGGAACGTAACGGCGCTGGCCATAACTGGTATTTCGTGGTGTCATTTGGACGCAAAACCACTCAATTCAAAGGGCCCCGAGTCATAACTGTTTATCCTGCGGTGCCATTTGGCGGTAAACCGCCGATTAGAGGACACGTATCACATCATTACTCGCAGGAGGCTATTTTGAGAATGGATCCTAGTAATATTTTCGACTAGGCATTTGACTCTTTGTGAGCTAGAGTAAACTTTAATTTGTCCACCCGGCAAACTATTGCGGAGGGTGGATGGATTTTTGCTTTAAGTTATGATGGATAGATTTCATATTTTAAATATTTTTGGAATTTTGGAATTTCTGGAATTTTGGATTTTGTAGATTTTTGGGTGGAGCTTTGGAATATTTGGGAACCCCTCCGGTTGAATCTGCATTCAACACGGCCATCATCGAGGTGTTTGGGGTCATTTCTCTTTTGTTGATTGATCCCTGTCAACTCGACTAAGCTATTGATCGAGGATCGGGTTTCGTAGGCTTTATGCCCTTGATAGT
>NW_021318984.1:300071-305878 GCF_001605985.2 Dendrobium catenatum | reverse complement strand
TTGGCTAGAGGAGCGGAGGCTTAGAGAGGTCTGCCGAAGGAAGTGGGAGAGATCGGGAGCAGAAGAAGAGCGTCGTGGGAGGAAGCTTGCGGCTTGCGTAGGGAGAAGCAGAGAGCAACCGTTCGTTTTATAGGAGTGGAGAAGGCGAGGATCGAGGCCATCGTCGCTGGATTTGCGGGATCAGACGCGAACGGCGCCGCATCTACAGTGTTTTAAGCGGGATTCGCGGCATGATTCGAGGATCCGACAGGTATAAGGTTTGTACGTGAGATCTTTTGGCTCCTCTCTTTTGCTCTTTTGGGTTTCATCCGGAGGTCAACACCTGTGGTGCTCGTTCCTGTCCCACTTGTGGCTCTTCAGGTGCTGCTCCTGGAAAGTTGCTGGCCTTCTGTTTTCCCTATCCTGATTGGCTCGGTTGGAGGTGATTTTTTTGGCTATTTGACTACCCTTTTTCTCCTATATATGTGATGTTTTGTAAGCATAAAAAGGATGTTATGTGTTAATTTTTGGATATGAAAATCTAAAGATTTTTCTTGGAAAAGCTTGAGAGCTTGTTCCACTTTTTTTCTCTTCTTCTTGGGAAGGCTTGCGAGCTTGTCCTTTCTTTCATCTCAGGCTTCTTACCTCTTTCTTCTCTCTGCAAGTTCGACGCCACTTGTATCTTTCTTCTTGATCAGGAAAAGCTTCTTTAGGTATTTTCATGCCTTATTTAAGTTTGTAATATCATGTTATGTTTACAAGTGTTTAAAGTATTGTTTGTCCTTTTATTTCAAGTTTTAAGGGTTTCTTTTTATAACATACTAGTTTTGCTATCTTTTGCTTGCATCAATTTGGTATCAGAGCCTAGATTAAGAATTTGTTAGGTTGTTTGTGTCTTCTTTAAGTGTTTAGAAAAATGGAAAAAGACAAAAATATTGAACTAGTGGTGGATGAAAATCAGCCAGAAGATCTTGAAGTCCAAATCCCTATGGACAGACGGATTCTGTCATAAGGAGATTCTACTAATCCTCTATAAAATGAATTACAAACTTCAAATGAAAATGCAACTGTGTACGGAACAATACATGATGAAAAAGAGACTTCAGGAGGACCAAGTCATGCAAGAAAGAGAAATTATCCTGAAGAAGTATGCAACTAAGATTGAAGAATTGGATGCAGAGCTTTCGCCTCATCGGATAAAAACTAAAACATCCTCATCAGGAGATAAGTCCTTTCAACCGGGGAAGAATCTGATTTAGGCAAATGGGGGTGGGGGAAAAAATTATTTGCCTTATAATTTTGGTGAGTTGCTAGGTCCTCTTCTAAAATCAGCTCATTAAAGCTCAGTTGCTGCTTCTTTTTCAGCTCATAAATTGGAATTAAAAAGGTTCTTCCCCCCTTCTTTCCCCCTTCCCTTGGCCCTTCGGTTTCCCCACCTAGCTCCCCTTCCCGTGGCTGGTTTCTTCTCCCCTGGTTTGCCTGTTCCGGTTCCCTTGGCTCCTGTCCCGTGGCTTCTTCTCCCCTAATCAGTGCGATGCTGAAAAGCTTCTTTAGATATTTTCATGTCTTATTTAAGTTTGTAATGTCATGTTATGTTTAAAAGTGTTTAAAGTGTTGTTTGTCCTTTTATTTCAAGTTTTAAGGAAAGTTTTTTTTTTTTCCTTTTTGACACCTACTAGTTTTGTAATCTTTTGCTTGCTTCAAGAAGCATTTCCATCATAGGGTATATTATCAACATTGAAGGAATTTAAGTAGACCCACAGAAAGTAAACCAATTATGAAATAGCCTACACCAAAGAATGTTCAGAGGTTCGTAGCTTTTTAGGATTGACAAGATACTACAAAAGGTTTGTTAAAAGATTTTCACATATTGATATAATTTTGTCCAAGCTAATGAGGAAAGAAGTAAAATTTGAATAGAGAACTGCATGTGAGAAAAGTTTTTAGGGATTGAAAGGGAATATGATTACAGTACCAGTATTGACACTTCCCTCGGGAACAGAATGATTTCAGATTTATAGTGATGCTTCTTTGAAGGGCTTGAGATGTGTTTTAATGAAGAATAGAAAGGTGATTGCATATGTATCAAGACAGTTGAAACCCCATGAAAGAAATTATCCACTCATGATTAAGAGCTGACTGCAGTGCTATTTGCTTTGAAGATATGGAGACAATATCTATATGAGGTAAGATGTGAAATTTTTACTTATCATCAAAGCTTAAAATATATAATTTCACAGAAAAAACTCAATCAGAGACAAAGAAGATAGATTAAAACTTATTAAGGATTGTGATTTGGATATTTTATACTGTCCTCAAAAAGCTAATATTGTGGCTGATATTTTGAGTCGTAAATACATAGGAATAATGAATTGGTTGATTACTCAAGAAGTTCAGTTGATCACAAAGTGGAAAATCTGCTATTAGAGATTAGAGATTTCAAAAATGTGAAATATTTGCATCAGATGACTGTAAAGCGCACTCTAACTGACCGTATCAAAGAAGCTCAAAAACTCAGTAGTAAATCTTCAAAATTAATGGAGAAGACTCAGTAAAGGAAACTACCAGTTCTTTCTATTGATGTTGATGGAATTATAGGCATAAATTCGAATTTTAGGTACCAACGATTTGGACTTGAGATAAGAAATTTTGTATGAAGCTCATCATTCTGGCGTTACCATTCACCCAGACAATGCCAAGATGTATAAAGACTTGAAATTAATATTCTGGTGGCAAAGTATGAAGAGATAAGTTGTTGAATATGTAGCTAGGTGTGAAGCATGTCAAATTGTGAAAGATGAATATCAAAAACCTAGTGGATTACTGCAATCATTACCTATCCCTAAGTGAAAGTGGGAAGAGATTGCAATGGATTTTGTTATGGGATTTCCCAAATTCATATAAGGATATGATAACATTTGGGGGATTATTGATAGACTGACAAAATCAACTTACTTTTTGTTTATCAAGCAAACTGATTCAGTAGACAAATTGGCATGCTTGTATGTAAAAGAGATTTTAAGATTGTACGGTATTCCAAAATTTATTGTATCAAATAGAGATAGCAGATTTACTTCTAGAATGTGGAAAAGTATTCATGACAGCTTAGGCACAAATTTGCACTTCAGTACAACTTTTCATCCTCAGATTGATTGCTAATCTTAAAAAATGATTTTGAACACTAAAAGAACTGTTGAGATTATATATTTTAGATTTTCGAGATAGCTGGGAGGATAACATATCATTGATCGAATTTTCCTATAACAATAGCTACCAATCAAGTAAACAAATGACATCATAAGAAACACTTTATGGTAGAAAATGCATAAATCACTTAACTTGGGTTAAGATAGGTGAAAGATAGTTAATGTGCCTAAAGTAGGTTAATGAAGCAACAAAGAAAATCAGATTAATCTAAACCAGATTAAAAGCTACTCAGGATCGCCAGCGACAGTATTATGACCACAAGAACAAAGCAGTCGAGTTTGAAGTGGGTGACTGGGTATTCTTGAAGGTTAAGCCTGTGAAAGGTATAATCATATTTGGGTGAGGGAAATTGAGTCCTAGGATTATTAGACCTTTTGCAATTATTGAAAAAATTGGAAAATTTGCTTATAGACTTACTCTCCAGCAGACATGCCACATAACATAATGTTTTTCATGTGTCACTGTTAAGGAAATGGATTACAAATGCCCATCAAAGAATTTCAAATGATGATATTGAGCTATAGAAGAATCTGACTTATACAGAAAAACTAGAAATAATATTAGATTTTGATACTAAACAGCTCAGAAATAATCAGATTCCTTATGTTAAAGTGAAATGAAAATACAAATCTGAAAAAGAAGCAACCTAGGAGAGAGAAGATATTATACTCAAGTTCCCTCATTTATTTAATGACCATTAAGATAATCAATTTCAAGGACGAAACGTGAATAAAGAGGGGTGAATTGTAATCAAACATTAAAAAAGCGGACGAGGCGTCCGCATTGAGTCGCTCCTCAAGTCGAGGCGGAAGTCATGCGTATCGGGGCTTACGCCTTGAACCATCCAGCGAAGCCTACGATTTTTTCGTACGAGGCATACGCATTAGAGCGTAACGCCTCGAGGCAATATGAGGCACCGCCTCGAAATTTTTTCTTCGGTATATATGTAAATACGACGCAGCCTAGGCGAGCAGGTACATGCTCGGTACCTCTCAGTACATGCTCGGTACCGCTCAGTACATGCTTGGTACTGCTAGGTACATGCTCGGTACCGAGCGGTACATGCTCGGTACAGAGCGGTACATGCTCGGTACGCTCGGTATTGAGCATATACAACAAACATAATTTCAAAATTACTCTTATAATATAATTTTGTTCCGGGGGGGAGCGCCCCCTTGGACCCCCGACAGACTGGTTTATTTTTATATTCATGTTGTTTTATTATTGGTAGTACAAATAATTGTTAAAATATGTCCTATTGTTATCATGACTAGTGGCACAAGAAGGAAAAATCCTGCATGGAAATATGAAACTCAAGTTGAAGTTTCAGGCGAAGGCGCAAAGAAGGGATATGTTTACATGAAATATAATTTCTATGAGAAACGCATAACTGGTGGCGTCAAGAGATTGAAGGATCAACTAGCCTGCACTCATGTCAATGTGGGACCATGTGCAAAAGTTCTTGATTAGGTGAAAAAGGAATGTACAAATTATTTAATTTATTTTAATCGTTTTGAGGCTTACGCCTCACCTCGCTTAGAAAAAATGCCTCGATTCCCGATTTTACCTTTTAAAACCTTGATTGTAATAAAAAATTTTATATTCTACCCCTAAGCAACAATTACAGGTTTATTTTTATATTCGTAAGAAAAAGAAAACAAAAAGAAAAAAAAGGAAGCAAAGTAGAAAGAGAACATTGGATAGAGAAGAATTTGGATTAAATGACGAGATACTTGATTGAGGTAAATTTCTAAGATATTATATTGCCTATTTTATTTTTATTTGACTGTATATATGAAAATGAAGAAATTTTTGCTATAGGTTGTATACAAAAGAGAAAGGAATCAGGATACACTAGGAGAACCAATTCCAAACAAGGTTGAGATACTCAAACAATGCCATAAGAAATAGTAAAATTTTATCTTATTGCAATATTACACGGATGAGTATGATAGCATCACATTCTCATTTTTTTAGGTATACAATTAATGCTTTATCCAATGTTTATGACAATAATATTTTTTTATGTGTTGTTAAATGCTAAATGGATTAGGAAAATAAAATAAGTCATATATGGGAGATAGACCCATATAAGTAAAGGCAAAATACCTGACGAGATAAGTCTATACTCTCAAAATTCTAAAAGTTTGAGATCAGACTAAACCTTAAATAAGAGAGTAGCTTCAATTCTAAAATTTAGGAATTTGGACCCAATATTGAATTGAAAAGCTTAAGGGATGCAAAAGTTTATAGCCATAAAATGATTTATCTAAAGGTGTTAAACAGTTAACAAGATAGAAAGAAATATTATGCTTTTCTTATAATCAGTATGGAAGCTTAATGTATTTTAAATTAGATGTTATCAAGGTTACTCTCGGGTGGAGCTGTTCTCACTCAACTACAAATTAAAAGTTCGTTAGGGATGTTAAGCCCTATAAAACTGGCCGGAGGCTAACCAAGAGGGGGTGAATTGGTATTTAAAAATTTCTTTAAGCAAAAAAAAACGATTATCACAAACCAAGTCACCACAAAAATAAGTGCGGAAGAAAATAAATGTGGAAGCAGTAAAAACAAGAACACAAGGATTTATAATGGTTCGGTCAACTCGACCTACGTCCACT
>NW_021318984.1:269006-293962 GCF_001605985.2 Dendrobium catenatum | reverse complement strand
TCCGTCGTCCCGGGCTATTGTGGTCCCTGGTCTACTTCGTCAGAGGAGGTAATCGACCCAACCTGACATAAAGATTCTTGTCGGCAGCCATGGGTTGCTTCGTCCAAGGGGACCATGTAGACCTAGGGTGAATGTTTGTCTAAGGGGATAAATTTGAATCCACCTTAGCTAACAGAGGGCTTTGTGCCCTATCAACCATATGCTATTGATTCATATCTCAAGGATTTGATGCCAATAAGGAACGTATTGGTTCTGGCCATAACCAGTATTTCGTGGTGCTATTTGGTGGCAAAACCACTCGGTTTAGAGGGCCCCGAGTTATAACCGTTTATCCTGTAATGTCATTTGGCGGCAAAACAGCGGGTTAGAGGACACGTACCACGTCCTTACTGGCACGAGATTATTTGAGAATGAATCTTAGTGATATTTTCGACTAGACATTTAGCTCAAGGTGAGCTGAAGTAGTTTTGAACTTATCCATCCTAGCAAACTGTTGTGAAAGGTGGATGGATTTTGCCTTAAGTGTTTTGATGATTGGTTTCAAATTTAAATATCTTAGAGTAAATATGAATATCTTAGAGTCTGATGATTTTTGGATTTTTGTGAAATTTGGATTTTGTATAAGTTTTATGGAATTTTGAAATATCTGAGAAATTAACCCCTAAGGTTGAGATTCACATTCAACACGGCTATCATCAAGGTATAAGGGGGTCATTTTAATTTGAAAATATTTGTATTTTATGGATAAACCTTATCGACTCGGCTAAGTTGTTGACCGAGGATCAGGTTTCTCGTAAGCTTTGTGCCCTTGTGAATGAATTCTCATTGTTAAAGGCCTTGAAGGCCTAATATGAATGCAATAAAACAAATATACCGGTCGTCGTGGCCGTATACTTTTTTGTTGGTTCAAACCTTGTCGACTTCTATTGATCTGTATAGAAGGATCAGGTTCGAACTTAATTCACTTATTAACCCGTGCAACATCCCTAGGTGTCACGTGTGTACCAATAACACGCTCGCTGGGGCCCATGCGGGTATTTTAGAATTTCATTGATTTTGAAATACCCCTTTGTGTACCTATGTGTATACAAGCTACGGTGCACGTGCAGGGGCATTTATTTCAGACTTTGTTGACGCCTTCTATCTGCTTGTACAAAGGTTGCAGATCCGGTGGCAGGGCGCAGCAGCTTCTGGATTGAGTTGTTCGCTGCTTTGCATAGGTAAATTGTCGTGCACTACTTGCATGATTTGCGTAGGTAGATTGTAATGCACTAACTAATCTCCTGCTTTTGACTCGTAGGAACTTCCACATGTACTAATAGGCTTGCCTCATGAAGAATTATTTTTTGCAGTCAAGCTAACATGCTTGCTTGGAGTTGAACACTATTTATTGTACATATACTTCATTCACTCCAAACTCGTTGAATTCATCAAACCGTTATATTCATTGCATGTCAAATCTCATTATATGTAGAGGGCAAATGATTGTAGATCTTGTACCATTGCTTGCGAGCTTGCCATCACATGTTTTACTCTGATCTTTACTTATAAGCGGATTGTCCTTGGGGTTCTTAATCCATTAGGGATTCTTGCATGTCCATTTGCATTTGACATTTTCCTTTGATGTATCTTCTTGGAGTTGGATTGTTGTTGGTGATAAAGACGTCATCACATTCCTTCGTACTCACCCATTTTTGCAAATCTGTTTAGTCAAACAAATCCTTCAACCACAAGTCCTTGCATTCACTTTCATTGTGTTTGCTTGCATGAAGTTCATTTTCTTCGATCTTACCGATTGAAGATGAATCTTGTCGATGATTGCAAGCCTTATATCATTTTTGAGAGTAGCTTGTGGTTTGCATAAAAATTTTGTTTATTGACATTCATTTGAAGGCTTTGCATCATTTCTTATGAACAGTTCGTATGAGGAGTTCTTCTTCTACTACGAGTTCTTGCACACTTGCTTACATGATTGGTACAAATGTCATAATTATCAGCCTTGAATGATTTGCAATATATGTTCATTTGTTTGTAGTTAGACTATACATCGCCTCTAATTATTGCTACGACCTTCTTTTTAATGGGCTAAAACTTTATTCATCATACGCCCCTTCATTGTATGGTTGCATTTGGAGTCCCTTGGTCATCACAAGCTTTGTGCTCATTTATGTCCACTAGAATGAATAGGATTCGCTTAGATCTTGATTGTTTATTCATCGATCCAAGGTTTGGCATTGTATGCTCCATTCCAATTCAGGTTCTTTAGAGTTCATGTTCATTCAAGTTTGAGTCAAATGTTTGCAGGTTCAATTAATGTCCAAATTGAGCTCAAGTTAAATTCTCATTTAGGTTCAAATTTTAGTTATGCATTTGAATGTGTCTCCACGAACTCCTTGTAGACGCTTGTAGGTGGATTTATTTTTTTTTTAAATTTTCTAAGTCGTAGGTTCAGTTGAAAATTTTGGCAGCACCCCAGCGTCGTCCCCGCATGGGGGGTGCATCGGGGTGTGTAAGGCCTTCCCGCCTGTTAAGAAAGACAGTCACAGTAGGTGTCAAATGACACCGCGGCCGCAATCTCATTCTCTGCTCACTAACAAAAGCGATCACGGGTTCTTTAAATACATGTCTAAAGCACAGCATTTTCCCCGCCCAAAAGCAGTGACGGGTACTTAATTAAACAATTCTTTTATAAATAACAAATTTTCCCGCTTGCTAAAAAAAATGGTCACGGGTACTTATATTTCATGCATATAAATTTTCCCGCTCGCTGATAAGAGCGGTCATAGGTACTTAAGTTTCCTCGCTCGCTAACAAAAACAGTCACGAGTACTTATTTCATGCATAGAAATGTAAAATGCTAGTGTCCGGCTTTTTACCTTGGATGTGCAGTAATCGAGGCGACGCGGCAAATGACGGCGACGGTGGGAAACCTGCGATGCACAATTTAAATTTTTTATTATTATTATTTGTGCAATAAAATTAATCATATATGCCTTTTTTACTTAAAACAAAGGCTAGAGAGAAAAAAAAAGAGATAGAGCTCTCCTTCTAGAGAGAAAAAGGGAGGAAAATAGAGGATTTGATGGGAATTTGCATGGAAAGGGGTTTATGAGGTGTAAGGAAGTGGGTGGAGAGGTTTAGAGAGAGAAAACCCCTCTCTTCTCAATTTTGGAGAGAGAAAGAGAGTGAAATTTTTTTCTCTCTAGGAAGGGAATTTGGAGGCACGATGGAGAGGAGAGATGCTTGGGACGGAAAGGGAGCATACATGGAGAAATTTCTTTCTCGTTCTAGAGAGAGAAATTAGTTAGAGAGAGAAAGTGAGGGATGATAGTGATTTTGATAGAAAATGTGTAGGATGTGTAGGGAAATGTTTTTTGTGAAGGGGCATGAGTGTTTTGGTGAGTGGATGTGGAGAAATAAAAATTTAGGGTTAGGGTTGGTTGTAGGTTTAGAGAAAATGTGATGGAGGAAGAAGAAGAAGATGAAGGAGAGGAAGGATAAGAGAGGAGAGGAGAAAAATAGAAAAAAATGATGAAAAATATGGAGAGATGAAGAGGAAAGTAAGAAAATGGAGAAGAATAAGAGGGAAGGACGAAGAAAAAGAAGAAGAAGAAGAAGAAGAGAATAATGGAGGAAGAAGAAGAAGAAGAAGAAAAGAGGAAGGAGTTACCTTGCTTGGAGGGAGGAGGATGGCCGGCGGCTTTGGATGGCAAGAGAGCTTGAGGGGGGCGGCCTTTGGCGTGAGAGTGGCGTGAAAATGAGAGGGAGGGTTCGGTTGGGAGAGTATGAGGGTTATTAGGGGGGTATTTTAGGCATTTTGGGATTTTTTTTATTTAGAAAAATTCTTTTTCTTATTTAAAAAGTTCTCTTTCTCTTCATCTCTTTCTAAAATAGAGAGAGAAAGAGTGAAATTTTTTTCTCTCTAGGAAGGGAATTTGGAGGCATGGTGGAGAGGAGAGATGTTTGGGATGGAAAGGGAGCCATACATGGAGAAATTTCTTTCTCGTTCTAGAGAGAGAAATTAGAACGAGAAAGAAATTAGTTAGAGAGAGAAAGTGAGGGATGATAGTGATTTTGATAGAAAATGTGTAGGATGTGTAGGGAAATGTTTTTTGTGAAGAGGCATGGGTGTTTTGGTGAGTGTATGTTGAGAAATAAAAATTTAGGGTTAGGGTTGGTTGTAGGTTTGGAGAAAATGTGATGGAGGAAGAAGAAGAAGATGAAGGAGAGGAAGGAGAAGAGAGGAGAGGAGAAAAATGGAAAAAAATGATGAAAAATATGGAGAGATGAAGAGGAATGTAAGAAAATGGAGAAGAAGAAGAGGGAAGGAAGAAAAAGAAGAAGAAGAAGAAGAAGAAGAAGAGAATAATGGAGGAAGAAGAAGAAGAAGAAGAAAAGAGGAAGAAGGAGTTACCTTGCTTGGAGGGAGGAGGATGGCCGGCGGCTTTGGATCGCAAGAGAGCTTGAGGGGGGCGGCCTTTGGCGTGAGAGTGGCGTGAAAATGAGAGGGAGGGTTCGGTTAGGAGAGTATGAGGGATATTAGGGGGGTATTTTAGGCATTTTGGGATTTCTTTTATTTAGAAAAATTCTTTTTCTAATTTAAAAAGTTCTCTTTCTCTTCATCTCTTTCTAAAATAATTTTTTTAATTATATTGCACAAAATAAAAATAAAAATTTTAATCATGCATCGAGTTGTTCGTTGCGTTACCGCTCGCATACGTCGTCTCCTCGATTAGCGCGCCCAAAATTTAAATTTTTGCCGATCGGCAATCCCCACCAATATGGGTGTCGATCTTAGCTGTTTTCGTTGCTCCGGACGCATCGACGCTGTCTGTTTCACGAACGGAGGCCATTTGGTGATTTTGGGTTTTCGGTCGACACGCGTCGGGTGAGTTTTTGCGCGATTTCGAGCTCTTTTGCTTTTGAAACCCACCTTGCGCAGTCGACTTGATCCTGACACTAGTATTAGGGTCAACAATATGTTAAAGTCATCCTAGTACAATCATCAAATAAATGTGACAAATCATGCAACTCTATAAATTTTAGGAATCATAAAATATTCCAAAATATCAAAATGAAAATTAAAAAAAGAGTAGATCTAAAATAATTTTAAAAATATATATAAAAAACATTCATATTTACATTTGAAAAAAAGAACAAAACGTACATATTATAGTTTTGAAAGATGGATGTCATCAACTATAATGATATTTCCAAATGGCTTTTATATTGAGGGTGAAAATAAAAGAACATGACAAATGATTTCGATCTTTAAGTAGATATGACCCATCATTTTCTTTAGTTTGCCTAGTTGCTTTTCTCGTAACGTGGTCTACGAATACACAAAGATAAAAAAATGATTACCTCACAATTGTTGTTTTTAGTTATTATAAGAATCGATGGAATATTTATTACAAAAATGAGAAACAACTATTATATTACTATAAATGTGTAGAAAATTAAAATATTTTCTTAACTTATAATAGTTATTAGAGAACAATCGGTAACTTTATTTTCCTAATCATGGGGCAATATTTAAAGATTTAAAAAAGTTGGCAAAATTGGTTTTGTGATCAATGGCTCTTGAATTCAGGATCTAGATGTGAAAGAAATTATTTAAGGCACTGAAAAATACAAGAGTTAGAATTCATATCATTTTGAACTAGAGAATATAATCTAAATCATTTGTCCAGAGTTGAGGAAGTTCCTAAGTTCATCAATTTCTTATGGATTGAGTTCGTCAGATAGACAAGGTAGGTATGCCCTTTTTAGTAACCTTCTTTATTTCTACAATAGCCTAGTAGTTTTTTGTGAAGTTTCCAATATTTTATTTTTATGTGTCCTTTTGACTTACAGTAGTTGGAGCATAGATTGCTTTCAGAAGAGGCATTTGCCCCTCATTAAGGAAAAAGTTTGTAACAATAAATCTATTAGCTTGAGGTTTTGTAGTTGTATGACTGATGTTTCAGAGATCAAATCATTGAGCATTATCATCATTCTCCCATCTTTGACTCACATGATCGAAAAAAATCTCATTCATAAATGGTAAATTTTCTCTGCATAATGTTTGTAAGTAAACTTGATCGAACTCAATATTTAGACTTGCAAAAAAATTAAATGTCATGTCTATTTCTACAAATTGCATGAGAATTATTACACCTTCAGCATATCATCTTGAAATCTTGGTAATGATCCAATTCAAATTAATAATCTTTTTTTGCATTATAGTACTCAATAATAGGAAGGCTGACTTGCTTGGTTTTTAAAACCTTAATTTTGATCTCTTAGAGGAGGATAACTTCACTTTTGAGTATATTTATTTACGACGTCCCAAACTCCATTTATGGTAAAGAGGGGCATACATGACCCACTCATTTCAAGCTTCATGGTAGTTCACAACTATCATCATCATAGAATCTGTTTTATCACAAAATACAAACTTTAGATCATTTTGTTTCGAAGGAAGATCTATAAGATGATAAATATTTTCCTTTTCTTTCAGAAAATTCTTCACAATTTAGAACAATTCTAAAAATTTATCTTATTCAGGCAATATGAGACATGTGGCCCACAGAATTTTTCTTTAGTATGATTTTCGCCACTCATGATGGTCGACTCCTTGGAAGGGAAGTAAAAAAATCAGCCATAATGAAGAGTAGGAAGATATTGATAAGAATGGCCAACAAACTTTCGAGGAAGAAAACCCAAACCTTGCACGGATACCATACAAAAAAGTGTAGTAGAAAAAACTATTTTGAATTTTATTGCTTAATTCTAAATCAAGCATGTAATTATTTAGTCTTCTTAAAAAAATCATATAATAGAAGTCAAAGCTATTTACGAAAAAGAAAAGATATCCCCAAGAGGGACCGATAGCTAGAATAGGTAAAGGCACACAAATTGTACTCTAAGAGGTATAAGAGGATTATTCCAACCATTAGAACATTTAACCAATGTGCGGCAGGATCCCTACCAAAATCTAGTTGATCTATAGGTCCTATGATCTGTCAACAAGTTTATAGTTCAAGTAAACCTAAATATCAGGCCGCACCTCTTTATTTTGAACCAGCATATCAAAGAAAACAAATAATTTCATCACACTAGTTTGACAGGTAGCATTTAAATTTTCCAATAGATGATAGAAATAATGTGTTGTTTATTTAAACATTATTGTCATAACACTAGTTTGATAGGTCACATCTAATTTTTCCTGTAGAGGATAGAAATAATGTAATTTTGTTTGAAACACTATTGTTGGGTTCTTCTCACCAATGCCTCGTAAATTGAGACAAATGTATACCAAATTAGGAGGCTAACATCATGTTTATTACTAAGAGGCAAAAGATAAAAATTACTACCATGATCGATATCCCCTAACAGAGGATCGGCCAAAGTACAAATTTTCAGTGGCAGTTACCTCATTTAATTTATGCCCTTTGCTGTGCATGTCTTCGATAGTTTGATAAGCAAGATGAAATAGCTTCTCTCTACAAAAATACTTGATTAAGATATGGAATGTATTCCAATCCGGAGTTATTGCAAGATCATCCATTTTTTTTAGCATTTTCCTCACGCTTTCCATGTCTCCAGCATTGCTGTAAGCCCGCAACAAGGTATTTAGCATAACAAGGTCATATTTTTCGTAATTGTCCTCAAAGTCCTTAGCAAGTTGCCTTGCTTCTTGGAGCAGCCCAACTCGACAAAATGCAGAAATCATGATACTGTATGCAAAACCATCTGCAGAAAAAAGAAGCAATTAGAGTCATACCATATATTATAATAATAATGATTATAAAAGAGTATTAGTTGATTTCTTTATTTTCATCTTTTTAGACGATGACAACAACAATAACAAGTCTTTATCCTACTATATGGGATAGGCCACATTAACCATTCTTCTCCATTGTCCTATTAAGCGTCAAAATCTCATTTAAATCTACTAAAAAAGGAGAAATTTTTAATACTTTCTAAGGTCTACCATGACCGTTTTTAATACTGGTCAGCTCTAACACATCTATCCTCGTAACAAGGTCATTGGAAGACCAACATTTTATATGACCAAACCATTTAAAGCGACTCTCTCTAATTTTATCTACCACTGGAACTACACCAAATCTCCAAGTGTAAAGCCACGCAGCCACTTGATGATGCAGGCAAACTAAAACGAAAAGTCAAATAAGAGAACACTAGGGCAATTTAAAACCAAACTCAATTCCATCTAATTTGCAAATATCCAAACAAACATCAAAACAAACGAAAAGCCAAACAAATGAAACAAAATTATAATAATAAAATACTATCCTCAAAACAACCGGCAAGCGAATTCCTCACATGAAACGAGAAGTAGGAAAAATATGATAAAGTGCTTAGGCTTGCAAACCGAGGATCCACCACAGCAAAAGGGCCAAACATCCTAACAAACTCCTCCATCAAATGTCTCTAAATCAGCCAACAAACATCACTCAATAGCTCAAGAAGAAGCATACAAGTGGAGTGGAACTTGCGTAGAGAAGAAGAGGTTAGAAGTCAAGACGAAATAGAGAGAAGGAAGAGGTGAAACAAGCTCTCAAGCTTTTCAAAGAGAAGAAACCCTTAGGTTTTTAGCAACCTATCTCAAGTTAATCAAAAACCTCATCAAGACAAAAATAAAGCATATTTATAGGAGAGAAAGGGGAGCCAAATAGCCAACTTCTACCTCCAACCAAACAATTCAGGTAAGGAGAAGAGGAAGGGCAGCAGTTATCACAAAACAGCTCCCAAAAATCAGCACAAGAACCAGGAAGAGAAGCAACGGGAACACAGCCAGGGACGTGTAGAAGCCATGGGAGCATAGCCAGGGAGGGACCCAAAGAGCCAACACAAAAACCGGGTAGGAGAAGCCACAGGAAAGCATCCAAGGGGAAAACCGAAAAGGCAACTAGCACCCAGCATAATTTCACGGAAACAGCACAAAGAAGAAACAAAGAGACACAAGAAGGGGAAGAAACAAGCTCCACTCCATATGCCTTTTCAAAATAATGAGCTAGGAAGTGCAACTACTTTTCCAAATAATAAGCTAAACATCAGCTCAAGCATTAATGAAGTTGCACCAAGAAGATCTCAACTTATCAACTCACAACCAGAGCAGCCAAAGCCCAACCCGAGAGCAGCAAAGGCCCAAACCGAGAAGCAGCAAGCATCCCAAAGAACAAAAGGACCCAAAATGCTAGCAAACCCAAGCCTTGCCATGCCCCAGCACATTCTACCATGATCATTAGATGTTCTCCATCATTGGATAGCATAAAAAAAACATAAAACACAACTAAATAATGTTCAGATTACATCAAAACAAAATAAGCCAAAATATAAATGCATTAATTCCCCCCTGGTGGGAGAATCTCATCTCCTAATGAGACGGCTTTCATAATTTTTTGATAAAGATCCGGATGATGATTTTTCAACTCATTAGCATCCATCCAAGTACAGTCATTCAAGGGACGATTCTTCCATTTAGCCAAAAATCTCTTGTGCTCGTCATGTCTACTTTTAGTAACTTTGACATCAATAACATCTTCAACCTGTTCATCATTATTTAAAACTGATGTGGAGAGTGGCAAAGTTTCAATTTCCACATAATCTTCAGAATTTCCTTCATACAAAGAAAGGTCAGAAACATTAAACATGGGAGAAGTGCCAACAGTAATAGGAAGATCCAAGAGATAAGCATTCATGCCCAATTTTCGTAGAACACAAAAAGGCTCAAATTTCTTCCTGCTTAATTTTTTAAAAGTACCAAAAGGAAATCGTTGGCGATGAAAGTAAGCTATAACCAAACCTCCCTCTTTAAAATAAACATCCCTCCGATGTTTGTCAGCAGCATATTTGTATTTAATATTAGCCATTCGGAGACTTGCTGTTGGACAGTTTTAATATGGTCAAAAGTTTCAGAAGCTTCAGCTAACTTTATTAGGTATAGGCAAACAATTCCTATCTAAAATGTGAGGTATAGGTTGACCATAAATAATTTCAAATGTAGTTTTACCAGTGGAG
The DNA here is from genome assembly GCF_001605985.2 of Dendrobium catenatum. Classification (NCBI taxonomy): domain Eukaryota; kingdom Viridiplantae; phylum Streptophyta; class Magnoliopsida; order Asparagales; family Orchidaceae; genus Dendrobium; species Dendrobium catenatum. The sequence goes on along the minus strand of NW_021318984.1, from coordinate 283,933 downwards.
CGATTAACAGAATTATTGTATGCAAACTTAGCTTGGGGCAATATCAAATCCCATTGGAATGATTTTTCTCCAGCAAGACATCTCAGTAAATTCCCTAAGCTTTGATTGACAACTTCAGTTTGTCCATCAGTTTGTGGATGATATGCACTACTAAATTGAAGAGTAGTTCCTAATTTTAGCCAAAGTATTCTTTAAAAATGACTCAAAAATCTAGTATCTCTATCATAAGTAAAAGTGCGAGGAATACAATGGAGACGAACAATTTCTTCAAAAAAAAAGTTAGCAATATATGAAGCATCAGAAATTTTCTTGCAAGGAATAAAATGTGTCATTTTGCTAAATCAGTCCACAACAACAAAAACATAATAAAACTTTCTAGCAGTAACATATAACCCCAAAACAAAATCCATAGAGATATCCTCCCAAGACTTATTTGGAATAGGAAGAGGAGTATACAAATCAGTATTTTGAGAAGTTCCCTTAAAAGCTTGACAAATTTTACATTGTTTTAACAGCTTAGCAATTTGTCTTCTCATATGAGATCAGAAATATTTTTCCTCAACCAAGGCAACAGTTTTTCCTTGCCCAAAATGTCCACCCAAACCCCCACTATGAAGTTCATGCACAAGTTGCTCTCTTAAAGAATTTTTTGTTATGCAAAGTCTAGAATCCTTAAACAAAAATCCTTGATGAATAATAAATTGAGCAGAAGGATCAATTCCAGAAGTAAGACAAGAATCCTAAATACTCTTAAAATCAGGATCATTCGCATAAGTATCTTTTAAAAAATCAAAAGAAGTGATTGTAGGGTAAACAGTTACCAACAAATGAGATCTCCTGCTTAAAGCATCAGCAACTTTATTTAGCATACCAGTTTTATGTTTAATGTGAAAAGTGTATTCTTGCAAAAAAGAAACACATTTGGCATGCATCTTATTCAGATTTTTTTGAGAGCCCAAAAATCGCAAAGCTTCGTGATCAGTATTTAAAACAAATTCTCTTTGGATCAAATAACATCTCCAGAATTTCAAAGCTTGAAAAATAGCATAAAATTCTAAGTCATAAGTAGAATATTTGGATCGAGCATAATTCAACTTTTCACTAAAATAAACAATAGGTTTTCTTTCCTGACTAAGCACAGCACCAATACCAATATGAGAAGCATCACAATTAACTTAAAAAATATTTTCAAATTTTGGCAAGCTAAGGATGGGAGCTTGACTCATTTTTGCCTTTATGATTTCAAATGTTTGTTCAGCTTGAGATGTCCACCTAAATATCCCTTTTTTCAAACAATCAGTGATAGGAGTAATCAAAGAACTGAAGTTTTTAATAATCCTTCGATAGAAAGAAGTTAAGCCATGAAACCCTCTCACCTCACTTATATTTTTAGGAGTAGACCAATTTTGAATTGCCTCTATTTTTACAGGATCAACTTTGATTCCCTTAGCAGACACAATGTAACCCAAAAATGTTAAACTTGAAGTCATGAAAGAACATTTTTTAAGATTGATGTACAACTTTTGCTCTCTTAGCGTTTGTAAAATTTGATTCACATATTAAGATGTTCAGAAGGGTGAATGCTATAAATCAAAATATCGTCAAAATACACCACAACAAACTTTCCAATAAAACGTCTCAAAACATGATTCATTGTTCTCATAAAATTGCTCAGAGTATTAAAAAGTTCAAAAGGCATAACAAGCCATTCATACAAATCTTCTTTAGTTTTAAAAGCAGTTTTCCATTCATTCCCAGGACTTATTCTAATTTGGTGATACCCGCTTCTCAAATCAATTTTGAAAAAGATTTTAGCACCGCTTAATATATCCAGCATGTCATCCAGTCTAGGAATAAAAAATCTATACTTAATGGTGATTTTATTTATTGCCCTACTATACACACACATTCTCCACGTTCCATTTTTTTGGGAGTTAATAAAGCAGGCACAACACAGGGACTTAAGCTTTCCTTAATCAAATATTTTTCTAACAGTTCAGTCACTTGCTTAAAAAGTTCATCGTGCTCAGTTGGACTCATCCTATAATGAGGAAGATTAGGCAAAGTGGCTCCAGGTATTAAATTAATATGATGTTGAATATCTCTCATCGGTGGCAAACCTATAGGCAATTCCTCTAGTGTTATATCAGAAAACTCATCAATTAAAGACTAAATTTCTTTAGAAATTTGAAGTGTTGAATAAGTTTCCTTTCCCAAAACCAAGTAAGCTACCTCAGAATGTTTCAAATCATTTGTATTCAGAAGCAGTTCAGGAGTGTTTATTTTGGCAACCTTATTATTTTCGGGAGACGAATCAGGCACATGTTTTTTAGGATAGAGAGTGAACTCTTTATTATTTTGAATCAAATTATAAGTGTTCTTCTCTCCATTGTGAATGATTTTGTGATCAAATTGTCAAGGACGGCCCAACAAAATATGGCAGACTTCAAGATGTACGACATTGCAAACAACTTGATCCTTAAAAGAACCCTCAATCGTTAAATTGACAGAACATTGCTTTATAGGAACTTTACCCACTTCCTTCAACCAAGAGATTTTATAAGGTTTGTCAAGTGGTTTAAATTTTAACTTTAGCTTATCAACCATTATTTGTGAAACAAAATTTTCCAAGCTTTCGCTATCGATCATAAGAGAGAAAATTTTTCCTTCAACTGTGCAAGTGGTTTTGAAAATGTTTCTCCTAAGCCACCTATCCCCATTGTCAATTTTAGTTGTCAAAACTTGTCGGATTACCAAAAGCTCTTCACCTTTATCTCCCTCAACATCAATTTTTTCCAATTCAATGTCATTTTCAGGATCAAATTCATTTTCTTCATCTTCTTCTAACTCTTCATAAATTTCAATGAAATTATTTCTTGATGGATTATTTTTTCTACAAGCCACAGAAAAATGACAATAAAGCCCACATTTGTAGCATTATCCAATTAATCTTGGTTGTTCAGTAGGTTTAGGCCCAATGATTTCCTTTTCTTTATTCGCATTTTGAGTTTCAAAAGACTTAATTTTCACACTCGATGTTCCCACAGAAGTTTGAGAAGATTGATTTTTAACCCCGCCAGTTAGTCGTCGTTTATATGTTTCCGTTATTTTTTTGTGACCGCTTTGATGTTGTTTTTCAATTTCTAAAGTCATACGATAAGCCTCATCAATTTTTATTACATGGTGCAAACTCAGTTGATATTGTATTATTCATTTTAAGCTGTTGATATACCTTGAGATAGACTTTTCTTCAGATTCATCTAAATTATTTCTTGATTGAAGTTTGTAAAACATTTCAGTGTACTTTTCAACATATTGATTTCCTTGTCTCAAGTTATTAAATTCTTGAAAAAGTGTTCGCGCGTGATCAGATGGCAAGAATTTCCCCCTCGTTTTCTCTTTCATTCTTTCCCAATTTTGTATTTTCACTTTCCCACGCCTAAGTCTATTATTTTGTAAATTTTTCCACCACATGAGCACATGATCAGTAAGTTTTAAACTTGCAAATTTGACTTTCCTATTTTTTGGACTTTCTTTTCATTCGAAGAATTGGTCCAATTTTTTAATCCACTCGATGAATTAGTTAGTTTGTAATTTTCCCTCAAAGTTGTGAACACTATTTTAATCTCATAATCTCAGTTTCCTTGTTGCCTATTTTGGTTTCTAGGAATTTCTTCTTCACTTTCAGATGTTTGGACATTATGTTGGTTGACATTTAAATTAGCAAGAGTGTTAGCCATTTCATTCATTTGATTTTGCAAATCTACTAACTGTTGCAGCATATTTTGCCAATCCCCCGGATTATTAGTCATCTTAGATTTCAAAAGAAAAAGACTCACCAACCAAGGATTTGCTAACTCGCTCTGATACCACACTAGATGCAGACAAACTAGAAAGAAAAGTCAAATAGGAGAACACTAGGGCAATTTAAAACCAAACTCTATTCCATCTAATTTCCAAACATCCAAACAAACATCAAAACAAACGGAAAGTCAAACAAACAAAACAAAATTATAACAATAAAATACTATCCTCAGAACAATCGGCAAGCAGTTTCCTCACATGCAACGAGAAGTAGGAAAAATATGATAAAGTACTTAGGCTTGCAAACCAAGGATCCGCAACAGCAAAAGGGTCCAACGTCCTACCAAACTCCTCCAGCAAATGTCTCCAAATCATCCAACAAACATAACCCAATAGCTCAAGAAGAAGGATACAAGTGGAGTGGAACTTGCGTAGATAAGAAGAGGTTAGAAGCTAATACGAAATAGAGAGGAGGAAGAGGTGGAACAAGCTCTCAAGTTTTTTCAATAGAAGAAACCCTCAGGTTTTTAGCAACTTATCTCAAGTTAATCAACAACCTCCTCAAGACAAAAACACCACATATTTATAGGAGAGAAAGGGGAGCCAAACAATCAACTTCTACCTGCAACCAAACCAATCAGGTAAGGGGAAAAGGAAAGGCAACAGTTATCACAAAACAGCTCCCAAAAAGTAGCACAGGAACCGGGAAAAGAAGCCACGGGAACACAGCCAGGGAGGGACCCGAAGAGCCAACACAGAAACCGAGTAGGAGAAGCCACGGGAAAGCATCTAGGGGAAAAACCGAAAAGGCAACCAGCACCCAGCATAATTTCACGAGAACAGCACAAAGAAGAAACCAAAGAGACACAAGAAGGGGAAGAAACAAGCTCCACTCCACATACCTTTTCAAAATAATGAGCTAGGAAGTGCAATTACTTCTCCAAATAATGAGCTAAATATCAGCTCAAGCATTAATGAGCTAGCAACAAGAAGATCTCAACATATCAGCTCACAACTAGAGCAGCCAAAGCCCAACCTGAGAGCAGCAAAGGCCCAAATCGAGAAACAACAAGTAGCCCAAAGAAAAAAAAAGGACCCAAAATGCTAGCAAAACCAAGCCTTGTCATGCCCAAGCACACCCTACCATGATCATTGGATGTTCTCCATCATTGGATAGCATAAAAAAAATATAAAACACAACTAAACAATGTTCAAATTACATCAAAACAAAATAAGCCAAAATATAAATGCATCACTTGAGCATCCTCATTCGTGCAACACTTGGCTGAATTTTATCTCTTCTTTAATGGCCAACAATCTGCATCATAAAGCATTATAGGTCTCACCACCATCTTATAAAATTTTTCCATAAGTTTGAGGGATACTATTATATCACGCAACAAGCACCATGCATTATTCCACTTCAACCATCCAACTTAAATTCTACTAATAATATCCCCCTCCATCAATATTTTGAATAATAGATCCGAGATATCTAAAAGGTGCACTCTTTTTAATGATTTGATCACCTAGTATCACAATCCCACCACTTGATGTATTCTACTAAAATTATACTCCATTTATTCGGTTTTAGATTTGCTCAAATGAAAACCTTTAGACTCTAATATTGATCTCTAATATTCAAGTTTTTCCTCAACTCCCTCTCTAGTCTTATCAACAAGAACATTATCAGCAAAAAGCATATGCCAAGGTAAATCATCTTGAAAATGTCTGGTAAGAATATCTATGAGTAAAGCAATTATATATGGGCATAAAATTGATCCTTGATGCAATCCAACTGAAACATGAAATACTTGGTCAAACCATCTTGTGTTTGAACATAAGTAATAGCTCATGTGTACATATCCTTGATAACTTAAACATAAGCATTATTAACTATTTTCTTTTCTTGAACTCTCTAGAGCACTTCTCTCAAAACTATCATATGCTTTCTCTAAATCAATAAATATCATACGTATACCCTCCTTTCTCTATATTTCTCCATCAAATCTATCAACAACTGTACAGCTTCCATAGTAGACCTACCTGGCATGAATCTAAACTAGTTTTGAAAAACAATAGTATCATGTCGTAACCCATGCTATGCTCAATTACTATCTCCCATGATTTTAATGTATGACACATTAACTTAAATCATTTATAATTCGCACCATCTTATGCATCACCTTTATTTTTAAAAATAGGAACTAATATAGTCCTAAACTCAACTTATATTTTTTTAGTTTTCAACATAATATTAAAAGGTGCATGGCCATTGTCAATTAAGCTCCCGAATTATAAATACTCAAAAGATAATGCAATACCATAATAGTGCATTATTTTAGCAAATTGCCTCAAAGCAAAGATTATTTTTACAATGTGAGCACAGCCTTAAGTTTATATGCTTTCTAGAAGAAACTGCTCCCATCAAGGCCATAAGATGATCATGGAAAACCTATAACATGAAATCCAACAATTACAACAAAGGCAAAAGACATGAACGTGACATGCACTTGATCCATTCGGATAAAATTCGAGAATATTGTGAGATAGAAACCCTTCCCATCAAGCATTTCAAGGATCCTCCAAAAATGATGAACCCTATATAAGGTTAAGGAGTTACAAGGATTTTAGGGTAAAAGTTGATATCCTGGATATTAATGGTGGATTGAATTCAAGTGCCTTTATCAATTGGTTACAAATGATCGAACATGTCTTTGATTACAAAAAATACCACCTCATATGCGCATTAAGCTAGCAGCCATCAAACAAAATGTGTCTATATGGTGTAAGAAGCCTAGGGCTAGGTAGGGCAAGAATAAAATCGTCACTTAGAATAAAATGATAAGGAGTTACAAAAGAGATACTTGCCTTCCCATTTTGAGAAAGAAGCTTTCACTAAACTACATAACTTTCAGCAATAGAGATTGTCTGTAGAAGAATATCTAGTTGAATCCGAGTAACAAATTATACAATGTGAAGGGGTCGAACCTGAGAAGCATGTTATTTCATGTCATTGGTAGCTTGCATCCTACAATCACCAATGTCGTAAAATCATAGCAAAATTGAAAGTTATTAGTTGCCAACAAATTAGCCCTAACCATAGAACGATAATAATCAACCGCTAAAAACTTTCCTCTAGGGCTAAGACAAGATCCCCATAAATTTGGAAAAGAAATCCCATGGGGGACACAATGAATCCCTCCTGAAGTCGTTCCTTTCAATCATCCCTAAGCTCCGGGAACTAGTAAAGTCAACATGTCCAATGCCAAAAACTCCCTAATAAAATGTTTTCAATGCTTAGATTTTAAGCACAATGCTTCAAATTGTCTGAATCTCTGTAAGCACACTTAGTTGAAGAAATTCAACCATAACATGAAAATAAAGTAGGAGAATATCCTAAGGTAAGAATGTATGCCAAAGCCGGAGTAGTTATTGTGCAAAAAGTATTGAGCACCACAATAGACAAGGAACTGGAGTGGTTTTGGCACAACATTTTTTATACAAGGTACACTATATTAGAAAAAGTTTGCAATGTCATTATTGGAGGAAGTTATGAAAAAACTATCTATTAAGATGGTGGAAAAACTAAATCTCCCTACATAAGATCACTGAAGCCTGACAAGTTATCCTACTTTGCCATAGAAAATGAAATTAAACTTTCAAAATAATGTTTAGCACAGTTTTCTATTGCTAAGAAATTACAAAATGAGGTCTAGTGTGACGTTATTTCTAGGGATGTCTGATATTCTAATTTGATAGTCTCAAAATTAATGCTTTTGAGAGTGATGCATGAAACTCAACCACGTATGCTCTCGTAGTGATGAAAGAAAATAAAGAAGAAGAGCTTATAGTAGAAAATGCTCAACTTGAAATAATACCTAGATATTTTTCCAAAATAGTATAGGCATATGAAATAAGTTAAATCGTTCTTACTATTATAATACAAATTAAAACATAAATTAGGTGTTAAAAACAGAATCATCGATACACTTAGTTGAAGAGATATTCTCTTTATTTTGTTTGGATTTGAGATGATAAAAAAAAAAACATTCCAAAGAAAGAGAAATTTTAATAAAGTGAACACCATACAAAAACTATGAACATTACAATACTTTCACCCTACTATGAAAAAGGAAATGATTTAAGATATCACTGATGAGTCTACTTCAATGTGGGCAGAATGGCATCATGATAATTGCAGTTAATATGGAGGTTACTTTTCATAATTAATTAGCTATTAGAGTACATGTTTTCTCATTAATTTCTTCTTAAGGGTAATTTAGTAACTAAGGGGTCTAGGGCTTGTTTGGGATAACTTGCCAATGAATATGCCTTCTTTTAAAGAGAATAGCTTTTGTAGAGACTTTGATTTTTGGTTATCCTATGAATTGGGAAGAATTTCGCTATTCTGGGATGGATTCCTCAAAACTTGGATGGCTGATGGAAGGTGTTTGTAGTGGACTTCGAGGCTTTACCTACAATGAAGCCTAGGCTCCCACGTCCTTCTCCGGTGGCTACCAAAGTATTTTCCACAGGTACACGTTTCTGTTAAGAAACGATAACAGCTAGAAAGAAAACCTGGGTTCTGTTGGCTATCAAATTGCTTTAGGAAGGAGAGGATATCATTTTTATTAAGGACGCATTCTTACACAAGACTATACTTCTTGTGCTATTTCTTTGCTGTTTGTTTTTTCATTTTTATTTTTTTGCAGGATTGAAGATGTTGAATTCAATATTGCTCATAAAAAAGGATCATAGAAATAAAGTGAGAAAATTAAAAATAAACTCTGAGATAGAATAGGCATGAGTACAAGAAGTTGCATATTTGAGCTCACCCGCTAGCCTCCTATTTATAGGTTTAGGTTGAGGGTTGAATGCTACAAGTTTGGTTACATACATTGCTATATAAATTAAATAAAAAAAATACTACAGCTGTATAGCCTTATTATTTATTAGTATATTGGCTAGCAATTTGATGAAGTTGCCAAGTTGTCAGGCATTCCGACTAGAGGATATTGCCAGCCAAAATAAGAAGTCGTTGAATTGGCTTTTATTAAATACCAAAATTGACTTAGATTGTAGTCATCAATTTGGCTTAAGGTCGAAGTAGCTAACTATGAGGAGTTCTTTGAAGTCATGGCATAACCATCTTGAACCTGTACCAAATTGACTTGGATTGAAGTAGGTCAATTTAGATTAAGCTGGATCAACTTTAGTTGAAATCAAGTTATTGAATATTTAGCCATATATTTAGTTCCACATTCTAATATAACTTAAGAGAAATACTGCCAAAATAGTAAAAGAACTAAATTATCCATGATATTTAAAAATATTCTTTAATCTCTATCCATAAATTTTCATAAATACTTAATTAATGTCAAATCCCTATCAATCAATTTTAATTTTGACATTTTGCTTTGTCATTTAGTCCACGTCAGTAGCTTCTAATCGGGGATCAGCCTTATATTCAAATACTCTTTCACTTTTCATTTATTTCTTTTAGTTGAGCTCTGCAATTCATCTTACTATGAAAAATGGAAGTTCTAAAAGATAAAATTAATATATCAAAGGAAGACATTATTTATAGTTTCTTCAAAAAATGTAAAAGCGAGTGAGGCTACTCATAAAATAAGAGAATTAAGAAGAAGGCCAAGATAGATGTCAGTAAAGAAAGGAAAAAGAACCAAGAACTTGCAACTTCAACGAAGCCATTAGCTAATCAACATTCTTCTTTTCCTAATGTTGTCATCAAGGAAACTATACCGCCAACATTTATTTCTCGTCACGCAAATTTAAGATCTCAAGATCAATTTTACTTAAAAGGATTTTTAGAAAACATCTTGATAATATCTTGCCATATTTTTTCAGTTCTCTTTTTAACGAGTGAATTCCTTACTGAGACGCCAGCTGTTGATCAAGTGACTTATCTAGAGATGGGCGGTTATGCCGGAGAAGAAAATGTTGAAGACAGCCAAATGGTCACTTTGTCTTGAATTGATATCAACCGATCTGCAACTAAAATGGTTATAGTTGAAGTTTTCTAGCCACTTGTTGATCAACAAGCAATTAAAGAGCCTAGAACTGAAGTTAGTCAACAGATTATTAAGGGTGTTACTCCTTCCACTCCTTGGATAAAACTTTATCTAAATGTTTCCTCAAGTTATTTAAAGAAAAAAAAATCCCTCTTCCACCATCTCCTTTTAAAGAGTTAAATGTTTCTGCTATAGAGAAAAATATCAAGACTCCTTCAAACATAGTTAGCTACAACATTTTGAAAGCATAAAATAGAAGATTGTATTTTATTTTGCTATATGTAACATACTAGTCATAATACTCACAGAAGTGGCCAATCTTAACCAATCCCATGTCGTTTCCAAAAGGTAGAATTCATATTCCGCACTAGAGAAGGACAATAGCTCTTATTTACTAGAAATGAAATAAATCAGCTTGAAGGTATGTTCCTACATAAACATCAACATTTTGAAATGTTTTTTGATGGTAAGACTTCTTTTCTTCATGGTTTATATAGAACACCCATATAGGATAAGTTTCCTGAGTTCTGTTATTTCTTTTTACTTTATTTTTTATTATATAGTTCCTTTTGATGATCCCACTAAAGATCCATAAATGGCCAAATATTTGGAGGTAGAAGAAGATGAAAAGGTCAAGCTTCCCTTGTAGTGAATAAAAAGGGAGAATAAATCATCATGGAAGAAGTTTCCTAAATTTTTAGAATGTGTGGATTCAAATCTCGAGGATATCGAGAATGTTACTTGTGGGCTCCGAAAATTCGGCCCCTATAGTTAATTTCCCCTCCCGATCACGAGAGAAAACTTTTGATTAAGGCTAGTCGTCAATCAGATATGTGGAGAATACGTATTATCTGGCATATAGTAGCAGCATGGGTATGGAATTTGGAGTTTGATATTTAAAATTGAAAATTGCACCATCTTGCACTTAAAGCGGATGGTAGGGGAATGGGTGATAGACCCGATCAAGATCCCATAGTTCCGTCGTCCCGGGCCATCGTGGTCCCTGGTCTACTTAGTCAGAGCAGGTAGTCGACCCAACCTGATAGAAGGATCCTTGTCGGCAGCCATGGGTTGCTTCGTCCAAAGATACCTTGTAGACATGGGTTGGATGTTTGTCTAAGTGGACAAATTTGAATCCACCTTAGCTAACAGAGGGCTTTGTGCCCTATCGATCATATCCTATTGATTCATATCTCAATGATTTAATGTCATTAAGGAGCGTATTGGCTCTGGCCATAACCGGTATTTCGTGGTGCCATTTGGCGGCAAAACCACTCGGTTCAGAGGGCCCCGGGTCATAACCGTTTATCCTGCGGTGCCATTTGGCGGCAAAACCGCCAGTCAGAGGACACGTACCACGTCCTTACTAGCAGAAGATTGTTTAAGAATGGATCCTAGTGATATTTTCGACTAGGCATTTGGCTCTTTGTGAGTTAAAGTAGTTTTCATTTTGTCCACCCCGGCAAACTACTGTTGCCGAGGGTGGATATTTTTTGTGCTTTAAGTGATTGAAGAATAGATTTCAATTTCAAATATATGGATTTTTGGGAATTTGGGAATTTGGACTTTGTGAAGTTTTGGATTTTTGTGGGTATTTGGGTGGAGGTTTAAATTATTTGAAATGGACCCCTCCGGTTGGGATTTGCATTCAACACGGCCATCATCGGGGTGTTTGGGGTCATTTATATTTATGGATTAAATCCTGTCAACTCGACCAAGCTATTGATCGAGGATCGGGTTTCCCGTAGGCTTTATGCCTTTATTTAGTGAATTCCTTTGATTATAGGTCTTGAAGGCCTAATATGAATGTATTAAAACAAATACATCGGTCGCCACAACCGTGTATTTGTTTGAAGGTTCGAACCCTGTCGACTTCTATTGATCCGTATAGAAGGATCGGGTTCAAACTAGAATTCACTTATTGACCCGCGCAGCATCCCTAGACGTCACATGTGTACCAATAACATGTTCGTCGGGGCCCATGCAGGTGTTGATTGTATACCCTCTTTTAGTGTACCTAAGTGTGTACAAACTACAGTGCATGTGCGAAGGTATTTTGGGATATTCGTGGAACACCTTCTGTCCGCTTCCAAGAATGTCGCGGATCCGGTGGCTCAAAGTAGCAGCTTCTGAATGGAGTTGTTCACTGCTTCGTACAGGTAGACTGTCGTACACTACTCGTTGCCTTCTGCAGGTGGATCATAGTGTACCAACTAATCTCCTGCTTTTATATTTGCAGTATAGTCATTTGGTATTTCGCTTGTGGACAATAGATGGGGTATACGACGGGTCTCCCACAATGACTCGTAGGAGCTTGCATTTGTTGTGATATTTTGGCATTCTGCTTGTAGGTGACATATTAAGTGTATGGCAGGTTTCCTACAGTTACTCGTAGAAGCTTGCTTTTAATGTGGTCTTTTGGTATTCTGCTTGTAGATGACATCTAGTGTATATGAGGAGTCTTCCACAGCGGTCCGTAAGAGTTGGTGTACACCATATATCCTTCAGCTTCGAGTCCTATGCAATCATCAGTGTAAGCTTCGGAGATAATTGATTCATCGAGAACTCGTAAGCTTTGATAACCTTATTCAACTTGACATCCAAAAACACTATAAGTCTTTGTTTGCTTTTGACCCGGTATCTGCGTTCTTGAAGATTTTCAATGCTCTTGTGTTGTAATCCTCTCAAAAAGAGATCAATTGTTGGAGCTTTCATTGTCACTCATGAATGAGTAGTGCTTGTAAGATTTCCATAGATATTCTCCTTGTAAAACCCGAAATTCGTCAATTGAGTGCGTCGCACGCATGTCGATGCGCCACGACGAACTTAAGTGAAATTTCGATGTCGTCGGAAATTGACGAAATAAAATTCATTAGATTCGTCTCGAAATTTCGAGCGAAACGGTATAAAGAACTTATATCAAATTTCGCACGGTTTTGAAATGAAAATTCGCCGAAGATTGTTTAAGTAAATTTTGGCTAAACTTCCATTTTTACCCCTAAGACTCTTAAGGAAATGATAGGGATAAGGGCACATGCGTAAAATGCTAAATTGTTTTTCCTTAAACCTCATTTCACGCCTAAGGGACCGAAACATTCGGTCCCTTGTGCGTTTTTTGGCCGAACAAGAGAGAGGGCAACGGGAGAGAGGAGGAGGCGGCGGAAGCTTCTTCCTGGACGGCGGCTGGCGAGATTCTGGCGAGGGATCTTTAGGAAAAGCGTAGGGAAAGCCTTGAGGTAAGTTTTTCTTAAAAGAAATGGAAGTTTCCTTGAGATTTTTGTATAGAAAAGATTCTAGGGTTTGATATTTTGAGAAATTTCTTTAGGAAAGCTTTAGGAATTTCTTTGATCTATGTTGTTCTACCCTTCATGTCAAATATTTGAGAAAAAGATAGAAATACGAAAATTAGGGTTTGGTTTTTCTTGAACGTTCTTTTAGCAAACCTTTAGGATTTGCTTAGGAATGTATTTTAATTCAATTTCAAGATGATTTCTTAAGGGAAAACCTAGGATCCGAATATTAGGGTTTCTCATTTTGATGAAATTTTTATAGGAATGGCTAGAAGAGTTCAAAGGAAGCCTTTTGGTACTAGAAATATGAATTTTCATTTAGAGAATTTGAGTGGAAAAATTTGGGAAAGTCTAGAGTTTTTCCAAACCTAGTTTTTATAGGTCGCATGTTTCCTAATTGAGTTCCTAAGGGCTTAAGGAGGTCTCTAATGTCAAAATTGGAGAGAAAACTATTTTTCCAAATTTTATTTAATATAAATCCGAAAATAAATAAATATTTTTTATAAATTACGTGAAAGGGAGGTTTTGGCATGCTTAAGGAAAGGAATTGGCAAAATATGAAAGTCATAATTTTGGAAATTTTAATAAATCCAAAAATAATAATTAATTTAAATAAAATTAACATGTTAAAGATTTAGATTTAAGTATTGAGATTGGAAATCTCTTGTTTTCCTTTGGTTTGAAATAAGGAAAAAGAGGTGAGGACTTGTACGCGAAACTTTCAAAGCACGGCTTCTTAAGAGTAAGTGGCTCTATTTGCTAAAACAAGTATGCTTTTATTATTCATACCTCTTATGCTATGTTTAATGTTTAAATTTCACACGAGGGTGACTTAGTGTTCAATTTCATGCAATTGTTCCTTAATGCCAAGGGTACTTAGTGATATATTTCATGCAATTGTTACTTAATGTTATGCAATGGTACTTAGTAATATATTTCATGCAATTGTTACTTAATGTTATGCAATGATACTTAGTAATACATTTCATACAATTGTTATTTAATGTTATGCAAGGGTACTTAGTGTGAAAGGTACAAAATGTCATTAACCTATCATATGCATTTCTTTGCCTATCATATGAAAGCATCTTATTATACGCATACTACATAGCTTGTGATTGTTGATGACGGAGTACCAAGAGGTTATAGACGGCCTTTGAGGCAAGATGGAACGAAATGAAAAGGTTATGGCCATGAATGATGTGTACCTGATCAGTACAATTTGGTACTACGGGACGGATGTATACATTATGAAATGAAAGTTAAACATATGCAAGTATTTTATGTTCTCTCATGTTAAGAAATCTCATTTCATGTTTTAGGCAAGCATGTCTCATATCATGTCAACATACATTAAGACATCTATTAACTCATGTGTAGACTATTATTCCACAAGATATGTTCTTGCAAATGTATACAAACTTTAGCTATATTTGTCACTTGCTGAGCATAGCTCATTCCAGAGTTTTGGAAAATTTTTTAGGAGAACCTACGCTTAGGTGATGGCCGAACACCCGAGGTTTACCTACAGTCGACGCGCAACGGGTGGCAGGTTCTTACTGTTGTTTTTAGTTATCATTTTTTGGGTGGTTTTATCATGAATGAATAGATTAAGTGTATACCACCTTATACATGAACTTCTTTTGTGATGGTTTTAAATGTTATATATGTTGAAAAAAAGTTTAGAGGCGCTTTTTATTATTCTTGAATATATTTAGAATTACATGGAACTGATGATGAGTACTTAAATTACATGTCCGATCTCGTTCCCGCCTCGTATCTACGAGCTAACCGGGCC
>NW_021318984.1:262039-262560 GCF_001605985.2 Dendrobium catenatum | reverse complement strand
CTTAGTGTTCAATTTCATGCAATTGTTCTTTAATGTCAAGGGTACTTAGTGATATATTTCATGCAATTGTTACTTAATGTTATGCAATGGTACTTAGTAATATATTTCATGCAATTGTTACTTAATGTTATGCAATGGTACTTAGTAATATATTTCATGCAATTGTTACTTAATGTTATGCAATGGTACTTAGTAATATATTTCATGCAATTGTTACTTAATGTTATGCAATGGTACTTAGTAATACATTTCATGCAATTGTTACTTAATGTTATGCAATGATACTTAGTAATACATTTCATGCAATTGTTATTTAATGTTATACAATGGTATTTAGTGTGAAAGGTACAAAAAGTCATTAACCTATCATATGCATTTCTTTGCATATCATATGAAAGCATCTTATTATACGCATACTACATAGCTTGTGATTGTTGATGACGGAGTACCAAGAGGTTATAGACGGCCTTTGAGGCAAGATGGAACGAAATGAAAAGGTTATGGCCATGAATGATGTGTAC
>NW_021318984.1:236518-261782 GCF_001605985.2 Dendrobium catenatum | reverse complement strand
TCCCGAGTTTTGGGAAATTTTTCAGGAGAACCTACGCTTAGGTGATGGCCGAACACCCGAGGTTTACCTACAGTCGACGCGCAAAGGGTGGCAGGTTCTTACTGTTGTTTTTAGTTATCATTTTTTGGGTGGTTTTATCATGAATGAATAGATTAAGTGTATACCACCTTGTACATGAACTTCTTTTGTGATGGTTTTAAATGTTATATATGTTGGAAAAAAGTTTAGAGGCGCTTTTTATTATTCTTGAATATATTTAGAATTACATGGAACTGATGATGAGTACTTAAATATCATGTTCGATCTTGTTCCCGCCTCGTATCTACGAGTTAACCGGGCCAGATCGTGACAATCCTCAAGTTCTGTATATGACACATTGGGTGATCTCGCCATTCGTTATGATTTCATTCATTCGCTTGTGTGCATGGTTGAAATGTTCATTAGAAATCATTTGAATTTGAGTTCTAGTTCAAGTTTGAGTAGAAGTTCAAGTCTCCCGAAGCCTTTGGAGATTCAAGCCTCTTGTGATCAGATTCAAGTTCACTTGTCTCCTATTGTTTATCTGATTTGAGTTCATGGAGTTCAAATCATGATTCACTTTGAGTGAAATGAAGCTCAAGTGAAAGTTTTAGTTCAAGTCAGATCCTTTACATTTGTTCACTTGGGTTCAAGTTCCAAGTTCAAGTGCATGCCCACAAGTTCTCTGTTTGAGTTCAAGTCCTATGTCCCCTTCACTTGGTTCAAACCAAGTTCTCTTGCAAATGATTCAAGTTCTGTTCTATGTATGTGCTTTAAATCCTTACTTGAGTTCAACTACTCAAGTCAAATTTGAATCAAGTTCTTTATTCACAAATTTGAGTTCAATGTTAAAGTTCACTTGACATTCCAATCAAGTTCAAGTATGAACTTATTTCATTTGGATTCAATTATTTGTTAATCATTTGCTTTATGTCCAAATACAAGTCCATTTCACTGTTTAAGTTCAATGTCAGAGTTCTAGTCCAAATGCAGTTTAGGCTTAAGAAGAGCCTCTTCCCTTCATTCGAGTCCCCTGCTGTCCTTACAAGTTCAAGTTCTTCATCATTTGCACATTTTTTATTTGGATTCAAGTTTATTTAAGTCCATTTGATTCAAGTCCGATCTCACAAGTCCACCGTTCAATTGAGCCCAAATCAAGTCCGAGTCAAGTCTCACATTCACCCGAAATTTCGGCAACCTCCCGGTGTCTCCCTTGTTTAGAGAAAACTACGGAAAACTAGGCCTTTCCCACCGCGCTAAGAAAAGCGTGTATGGTAGGTGCCCTCTTTCGAGGAGACCGCAGCCGTGTATTTTTTGAGCCCCTACTACGCTAAGAAAAATGTGTATGGGTATTTAGTACATTTTGCAAGAAAACAGTTATTTCCCCGCAAGCGGGTACTTATGGGTATCTTCGCTTCGTCGTACGCATCGCACCGGGTTCTCATCCCACCATGGTAAAAAAAGCGGGTATATGTGGTTTTTCGGTGCGCTACGAACTTCGAAGAAGGGATTTTAGGTGATTACCCGCTTCGTCGCAAGTGTCGGGACGCACATCCTCCCACCACGCTAAGAAAAGCGTGTATAGGTGATCGTTTTATCTCGACGCATGTATTGAAATCAGGTTCTCAGAATTTTAGGATTTGGAGAGATTATACCTGCGCGGGGTCGACGGCGTTGGCTCGAGAATCGAGGGAGAGAAGCATTTGTAATTAATGATAATGAATTAATCATCTAATTATTACTAATTCATTAATTGTATTTAATTATAATTAATGTTATTTAATTATAATTATTATAATTAAATAATAATTAAATAATGAATTAAAATTAATAATACTTAACTATTTAATTATAATTAATCTATTAATTATAATTAATTATAATAGTTATACCTAATTATAATTCTTGGAGGCTTGGTGGAGGTAAGGATCTCTCTCTCTCTCTCTCTCTCTCTCTCTCTCTCTCTCTCTCTGCGGCTTGCGACTAGGGGGAGATTGGGAGGAGTCGGTCGGGATGGGCGTGGCTAGATTCAGGTTAGAGAGCTACGGGAAGAACGGTGAGTAGGAGGTCGAGCGGAGGGAAGAGATCAGAGCTTCGTGTGAGCAACGACAGGAGGAAGAGTCGTGTGTGGAGTCGAGCGTGGAGAGGTATCGGGAGAGGCTTGCGATGGGGATGAACAACCGAAAGCCCTAAGATTGATTCAGTATTTAATGATGTCAAGGAGCAGCGAATGAGGTCGTCTTGCGGGATTCGCGGGGAAGCGACGCAAACGGCGCCGAATCAGCGCGATTTCGGCAAGATTTTGAGGATCCGATGGATTCAAGGTATGTGATAGAGTAGATTTCTTGGGTTTTAACTGAGATTTAAGGTTGATCTTTGCTCTTTATCCAGAGGTTAACATTACTATACTGCCAAGTACCATTGAGGTTGCAGCTAAAGCATATTTATCATTATCTAGCTTGGTGAAAATATTAGATAATCAAAGTGGCCTTTGGTCCTTTGTAACAACATCAACTAATTATTTTTTGTTAGATATATGAGTGATAATCCTTTCTGATGAAACTACACATCTAATGAAATGACAATTTACATCAAAATATTTTGCTCTTTCGTCAAAGGATTGTGAGTAATATGAGCGGTTGCCTGATTATTACACTCAAGAATCATAGATTGAGTAAAAAGAAAGTCAAACTTTAAAATAAGATTTTTTATCCATATCATTAGGCACAACAGCCTTTTATTTTGCATTAGTAATGGATCTAAAACCACCACTCCTTTATTAATTCTCCATGAAAATGAAATTTATTTAAAAAACATAATATCCTGGGGTAGACTTTCAATCTCTAGCAGATCTAATATAGTCAGCTTCAAAGTAAGCTTCAATTTGTAAATAGTTGTGTTTATAATAAATTTTTCCATAAAATACGGCTCAGCACTCTGCACGCAGATCTCCTCCTTCCCAGGTCGTCCGATCCACCTGAAAAGACTCATGTTCGATCAACTAGTACAGGCGCACGCAAGACCTTTGATCCATCTGGTCTGATCATAGGAGGGAGTGCAAATATGTCACTCTTACTTGCCTCTCTCTCCGCATGAGAGGAAACTCTCAGCTCTTTCCAGACAGACGTAGGAGGTCCTGCGCTCGCTTCAGCTCTATCGACTCTAGACGTCGCACGCAAGAGGAGCCCTCCCACTCGATCTCTCCTCATTCCTGGATGCACGAATGTCCTCAAAATTCCGGCAAAGAAGGTCGATGGAGGAAAATTGTTTTCCTCAAAATTCTGGCAAAGACGGCTAATGGAAGGACTAGTATTCCTCAGAATTCCAACAATAAATGTCAATGATGGGAACCTGGCTCATTATTACCATTATAATCATTAATCCATTTTTAGAAATTCTTTGTGACAAAAATTGCTGATCCAATACTCCACTCCTCCTCACCTTCTCATGTTTCTTCTGTTGAGAATTCTCCTTCCTCCTGCAAGCTCTCAACTTGAGCCTCAATGGAATGCAATATATACCGAGCAGGCAAGCATGGATATGAAATTGATGCCTTTTCCTCAACCCGCACCACATATGAACCTAGTATGAGCTTGACGGAGCAGGAGGCAGCAATACTGAGCTCCTCCTGCATCGCTTGCAGAGCAGTGTCTTCCACTATCTCTTACCAAGCTAGCAAGATATGGTGGCCACGCATGGGCCAACATAGCCGCAGGAATAGGAAATGAGGCTGAGGATCTCACATGTGCACTTCTCATCAGCAGGCTCGTCTGCATGACTTGTCTCCTTCATGATAGCCACATCGAGGATGGGGGCGATGTTACTCTTAGCAAGGTTGATGCTCGTCTAGTCCTTCACCACACAAATTGTCTTCTATATCATACTTGGCGCCATTCTTCTCTCTTTCTACCTCAACCCCTTTCTCCCTTCCTCTTCTTTATACATCTAAGCCACTCCAGAGGCAATCCTTTTCCAAGCCGTCCAAAAGATCTTCAATCTCCTCATCAGCGACTTGAGTTGTGGGATCCGTACAGTGTTATAGTAGAAACCTCAGATTAGGCTCAGCCTCCAATTGGCTTTGACCAAAGCAAGGTTAGCCCAGCGAGATCCAATAAACAGTCAGAAAGACAAAAAAAATCAAGAGAAAAAGGGGTGTGGATCTATATTTGATACGGCGGAATATTAAAGATCAATGATGGATGTTTGGATGAGATGGCCATATTCAATATTAGAATCTGACTGCGACACCTTCTCATCTCCCTCCCTCCCTCCTCGAGCACCTACGTATGTCGTTAAATACCAGCGAGAATGAAATCTTCGGGTTTCGGACTCTTCCCACGACAACATCTTCCACTCTCAGCCTCCCTGTCGTAAAGCTTCACCCATCTTCCTCTCCCATTCGTGAACCTACCTCAATCCCCTGTAGGCCGACGAACCCCAAGCCACACCCAGGCCCGACTCCAATCTCCCGAATCACTCATAGCCAATGCCTGGATCTCATGAACCCAGAGCTCCCGAGCCTCTTCCTGCTGCGAACTCCTTCGTTCGATCGCTCTTCTTTTTCGCTTGTAACTGCAATCCTCCTAATCCATTCAATCCAGAAAGAGAGAGAGTGAGAGAGAAGGAGAGAGATAGAATTTTCTCCTTACCTCTCCAATCCCGCTCCTACACGACCCTCCTCACTGTCGGAGCCCTTGCGATCTCCCCTACACCAATCGAAGTCTCCAAAGCTTCGAACAGCCTCAGCCCCTCCCGATCTCTCTAAAGCCTGGACGACCAAATCCCTACAGCCGCGAGCTCCATTTGCTTCTTCCGGTCCTTCCTCCCTGCAGACCGACACCAGAGCCGCTTATCCGATTCTTTCAGCAGGCCAAAACTGGGCCTCAACTCCTAGCCTCCACCTCTCTTAAACCCAACCTTATCTCCACTTCATGTTGAAACCATGCCCTACTCTAGCATTTTAAAACCCAAATCCCATCTAACCCAACCTACACTTCCATTCAAAGCCCAACTCAAGAGTCATTTCCCACTACAAGCAACTCTACACCTCCACCTTCCAGAATCCACATAAAGCCAACTTAACCTATCCTACTAAACCTAGGGTAAATTTCCTTACTCTTTTCTGTTACATTTTCTTATACTAATTATTGGTGATTATTAATTCTAGTAATGTTCTAATAATCATGTTAGTTTAAATGGCTAGTTATTCATGTTATTATTAGTAGCTATTAAATTTAAATGTATATATATATATGAGAGTGAGAGAGAGAGAAAGTTTCAAAAAAAGAGATGATTTCAAAAATAAAAAGAAAGAAAGAACTAAAAAAAAGAAGTGTTGTCACAATTTTTGTACCCTAGCTCCACCTACCGGTTGCCAAGGTATAACCCCTCTAAACTCTAAAACTCCGAGAACCCGCCTTCGACGCTTACAACGCGACAAAAACGACCACCTATACACGCTTTTCTTAGTGTGGTGGGAGGAAGTTTGTCGCGGTGCTCTTGAGGAATCGGGTGATCACCTAAAATCTCTTCTTCGGCATTCGTGGCGCACTGAAAAACTGCCTATACACACTTTTCTTAACATGGTGGGATGGGAACCTGGTGCGATGCGTACGACGAAGTGGGGATACCCATAAGTACCCGCTTTCGGGGAAATAACTGTCTTTTCCAATATTTGTTGTAGAAGACCCATACACGTTTTTGTTAGCGTGGTGGGGGATGAAGAAAGTATGGCTGCGGTGTCCGAGAACACCTATCATACATGCTTTTCTTAGATTGTGAGAAGGCCCCGTTTCCTGTAGTTTCCCCTAAATGTGGGAGACGCCGGGAAACTGTCGAAATTCCGATTGGAAATGTAAAGGACTTGGACTGAAACTTGTACTTGGACTTGAACCTGAACAAAATGCAAAATGACATAAAATTTAAATGATTAATATAAATTTGGATTTAACTCAAATATTTCGAACTTGAACTTAATTGAAGAAATAAGGAATCTAATATTATTGAATGAATGCAAAACTTAAATCATACTTGATTAAAAAGAGCTTGAACTGAACGAGCCTACATGAACTTGTCTTGAATAATCAATAGTGAACCTGACTTGAACTTGAACTTGCAAAGACTGCAGGGGACTTGAGTTTGGGCAACTGTACAATGAACTCAAAAGGATGATAGAGAATTGAATATTAAACCTAAAGTTTGTAATCATGCAAATGATGACTCAAAGAATTTGAATGCATCATGAAGCATCTAACTTGAATGGATTATAAGAAACAAGCTCAAGATATCATGTGATGAGCCGGTGTTTAGTTTAATATGTATTCAAATGGACATCAATAGGTGAGCTATAAGGAATTCGATTTGAAGAACAATCAATGTTCTAATGAAATCATCATTTCAATTGAAATGCAAGTCCTAATTAAGAAAGGTTTGATTCATGCAAATCTCATGCAAGCAAGCAATGATTCATGATGATAGAAGTCCACATATCATCCATAAGCAACATTGTAAGGAATGCAATGTATTTACAAACAACATTAGATGAGTTGTAATGAATAGAAAAATTCTTGTGGTAGTAGAAGATTCATCAAAAGTAATTGAGTCACCATCAATGCTTGCCAAGCCATAATACTTCCATGAGTAATAACAAGTGGTGTTCCAATCAACATACTTACAATCAAAATACGATGTTTTGAATAAATGACGGAGTGTTATTATGCCACTCAAAATGCAAAGGTCAACAAACAACAATCATCTGTAAATGATGGACAACTACAAGCAATGAATGAGGTGATACATTCATGAATGACACGTATGGGAAAGATGTGCAATAAATATGTCACTATGCCGTCAACGTTGGTATACAACCAGGTGTATAAAATCTTGCAAGAGATGAATGGTGGAGATTATGGAGAATAGGGAAGTTCATATGAGAAAAAATAGTTGGAAGCATTCTCCAATGAATGCCAAAGCTAACATGAGCACTAATGATAATAAGCAAGGGTGTTAAAGTTGTTGTGTGTACTATAAGTGACCTTCAAGGATAGGGGAACTTCAAGAACACACAATGACATATCCACGAGTGCTGCAGTGATACGATCATAGCTAAAGTCTGAAGACCTGATATCTCTACAAAGTATGAAGAATACAGAATTTAATGATAATCATGATTGTTCAAGCAAAGATCGATTTAAAGACTTATGGCTCTCTCACAAGCAACAAATGAGTTCCATAAACATTGAAAGGAAGCATACAATGAACATAGTAGGTTGTTGACAAATGTATGTGAGAAAATTAGTGATGTTGTAGTCATTCCGAGAGTCAACAACAAGCTGCAAATACACACATCAATCTCTTATAGATTATTGAGATCTTCGTGAAACGAGTTCAACGAATATTAGCAAACACAAATGGGAGAAATGTAGTGAACAAAACTCACCCATGGATTTATCATGCAAGTAGATGTATCTATCTCCATCAAGAAGAAGAATCATATATGTAATGAACACAATAACTTTCTTGCAAACAGAGATCAAATTGAAGGATAACAAGTGCTTACAATCAATCAATAACATAGAATTCTCAAGAAATTTTGAAGATCTTCAAGTTAATCAAAATGCGATGGGGTGTGGAGGGCATTTAGCAAATGAAACAATCACTTTACAACACTCTAGCAATCCACATCAATATACAAACAAGCATACTGATCTGCATGCAAGCAATGATAGAAGATCTGCAATACATACAACCTCTCTATGAATATAGACGTATGTACTAGATGCCATTTGTGGGTAGATACATAAAGACTTCAGTAAATGTAGTATCATGTAGTCAACTTTAGTCTGTGAAAGCATACATCTACCTGCATACCAGTAGCAATGGCGGATGTACTACATGGGCCAAAGACCACAACAAAATACATAAAGAATGCGACAAATGCAAGTTCTTACAAGCTTCTGTAGGCAACCCACTATATATATAACATGCAATCTACAAGAAGAATGCATGGGAACTACAATAGATAGAAATACCTACTGGTGAAAAGCAGGAGATTCGTTAGTGCACTATAATCCATTTGCAGAAAATAATAAATAGTGCACGATAGTCTACCTGTATACAACGGGCAGATAACCAGTACAATGCCACGCCACCGGATCCGCAACATTCATGCAAGAGGACAGAAGGTATTCACACCCGCACATACACTATAATTTGTATACACATGTATACAAAAGGGGTAAATACAATCATAAAACCTGCATGGGCCCCGGCGAGCGTGTTTTAAATACACATGTGACATCTAAAGATGTTGTGCGGGTCAATAAATGAACATAAGTTCGAGCCCAATCCTTCTATGAAGATAGATAGAAGTTAACATGGCTTAAACCATTAAATAAATATGCATTCGCAAGGTTGACCAGGATTTTTATTTCATACATTCATATTAGGCCTCCAAGGCCTTAAACAAACAAAATTCATTAATAAAAGTATAAAGCCTACGAAACTCAATCCCCTATCGGCAAGTTGATAGGGTCGATAAGTTTTAGTCAATGAATAACCCCAAACACCTTGATGATGATCGTGTTGAATGTAAATCTCAACAGGAGGGTTTAATTTCAAATATTTCAAATTTCATCCAAAAATCCAAAAAATTTCAAAAATCCCAAAAATTTAAAAATTTAAAATCCTTCCATCAATCACTTAAAAGTAAAATACATCCAACATCCACAATAGTTTACCGAGGTGGACAAATTGAAATTTACTTCAGCTCATAAAGAGCTAATGTCTAGTCAAAAATATCACTAGAATCTATTCTCAAACAATCTCCTATCAGTAAGGACGTTGTATGTGTCCTCTAACTAGTGGTTTTGCTGCCAAATGGCACCGCAGGATAAATGGTTATGACCGGGGTCCCTCTAAACCGAGTGGTTTTGCCACCAAATGGCACCACGAAATACCGGTTATGGCAGAGCCAATACAAACTTATTGGCATCAAATCCTTGAGATATGAATAAATAGGATATAATCGATAGGGCACAAAGCCCTCTGTTAGCTAAGGTGGGTTCAAATTTGTCCCCATAAATAAATATTCACCCCAGGTCTAAAAGGTCCCCTTGGACAAAGCAACCCATGGCTGCCGATAAGGATCCTTCTGTCAGGTTGGGTCGACAACCTCTTCTGGCTAAGTAAACTAGGGACTACGATGGCACAGGATGACGAAACCATGGGATCTTGATGGGGTCTATCATCCATTCCCCCACCATTCGCTTTAAGTGCAAGATGGTGAAATTTATGTTTTAAATATTAATCCTTCCAAATACCATGCTCATACTGCTACTATATGCCTGATACTACATATCTATGGATACAATGTATCTAATTGACGACTAGCCTTAATCGAAAGTTCTCTCTTGTGATCTGGAGGGGTAATTAACTATAGGGGCTTGCGCCTATAGGAAATTAGAACTCAGATCATAAAGTTCTTGCAAAATGAGGGTGAAATATCTGGGTAGTGTCTTATCTACCGTCAACGAAAGCAAGTGCTTCAACGCCGACATTCTCGCCAGCTTCAAAAATGTTTTAAAGCATCCTATGGCAACATAGTATGATGGAAACATCCAATAGTGCAAATGCATTTTGAATTTTTTATTTTTCACCGTTTTTGAAAAGCATAAGTATACTGCAAGATAACATTATTCTATTTTTTGTCTTTGATTTTATCACTCAATGATAATTAGTTTCAGTTTTTTTCTAACATCAGTTATTTAACATTGATGTTCAGCAACAACAAAGATGTAACAAACAAAAACAATAATATCTTCAATAACTAATTTGAAAAAAAATTCACCTGATTTCACCCTTTTCTCTTTCATCTTTATAAATACTTCCCTTGCTTCTCCCATACACCCAGCCTTTGCAAGATTGTCCATTAATAAACAGTACGGCATCTACAAGGTACGGAAAAGAAAACCAAGGTAAAAGGCAAGAATAGGTAGAAATGAAACTTTGTATACATGAAGAAGGAAATTAGAAAGCTTGATATGATTTCTGAAATATGATAATATAACAAAAAATATTAATTAAGTACTTCAATATTACAAATCTTTTAACTGCAAGATAAAAATTCAAGTGCCAAATTGTCAAGAAAAAAAAACCATAAATTAAAGGAAAAAGGAAGAAGAGTTTGTGAAGGCCAGGCTAAAATGAAAGGATAATTCTGCAAAAGAAAATTAGCCATTAGATTATGACAAACATTTCCTGGCATTCAGATTAAAACACCCAACCCACCAGTAGAGCTCTCCCGTTTCAGTACTATACTACTACCAACATAAATGCATCGATGGAAATCACAATTTTGCATACAAAAATGCTATAATTAAGTACAAACATTGCACTACATGATGGTGAAATACAGCTAGGTAAACCTTAATAGGAAATAGCTTAATAGTATGTTTTTAAGGATTATCACCTTTCATGGATTAAGAGACTTATATCTAGCATCACATTCTCCTAACTTTACATTAAATAAAAAACCAAAACACGTGAAAAATGTTTGCAGTGTTTTTATCATGTTTTGTCCATGGATGGAAAAAGTGCACTTTTGCACAACCATGGCACTAGGATCAGGTTGTAGGAAGAATAGAACTGCAAATCATTAGAATGCTAAGTCAGACATACAGTGCCAAGAGAAATATATAAAGTTTTTGTATACCTCATCCTCAGCATAACCAAGAGCTTCTAATTCAGCTAAAAGTTCACGTGACTTCTCAAAAAGACCACCTCTAGTATAAACCTTTAATAAAGTCGTCAAAATAACCTGCACAGAAGTGTGAACACATCTTTAGAAAGAGAACAACTAATTTGATAAATATATCCTCGGATCTTAAAGAAAGAAAAAATAACGTTATAATTTACATCTTTGGAGCATAACAAGAAACCGTGCGTTTTACAGCCTACATAAGCTTCCTATCAATGAAACGCTTATGACCTTTAAACCACATTTTTAAAATCTTGCAAATCAGATTGGTTTTATCCAAACCATTGCGAAACCATGCTAAGAAATGGAATTTCAACTCTCTGCTAAAACAAGGTAGTTTTGAACAATTCTAACTAAAGGTAAAAATTTTCATCAATATTGGTCACTTGCACATGTGTGAATCACCACAGTCGATGGTCATTGCTTGCGAACTTATCTGTGTGCAATTGAATAGACATGCTTGTGACCATGGGCATACGATATTACTATTAAAATCATATAGAAATCATAATGAGTTATTTTTCTGCTATTTATGATATATTAGGAGATAAAGTGACTGAAATTACTTCCAAATTATCCCTTCTTTATTAGAATCTATGAATAACAACTAAGTAACGACATCATGTTTTACTTTGTTTAATTGACCCTTATAAACAGTCAACTCGAATAAAAATTACATGCTATCCCACATGCTTTTTGGTGATTTCTAATTCGAATGGGCATCAAGGTGAACTCGTTATTCATGAAGCATTCAAGGAAAACAAAGCATGGCTTTGAAGAAAAATATATAAAGGTGGTACTAACGAGTAACAAGAAAGGGATAGGATAAGAAAGAAGAGAGAGTAAAGGAGAAGAATATGTGGACATCAAATCATACTCCGTCTTTTCTTCCTATCTCTATCTCTTATTGCATAACAAAATCTAATACGTGAAATACCTATAGAGTATTTACTATGGCTTTAAGGAAAAGCTCTTAGCAGCAACCACATCTTAGAAGATCGAGCTCTAAACAGCATGTTCAACCAAGAAGTGTGAGCCTCAGCAACAGAATCACCAAGAAAAGAGCTTCAGCATCCATATCAAATCAAAACTCAAAGGGCCCACTCACATTACTAAACAAACCAAATACTTTGCCCTATGCAAGAAATACTAAAAATAGCAACAATTGCATCCAGACAATCCTAAGAACCTTGTTTTTAACTAAGGCACAATCGGTTGTTTTTCAAAATAGCTTTTCATCGAGCGACCTTTTCATTGTTTTTCACAATAGAAACAATTGCTTGTGACCTTTTCATTGTTTTTCAAAATTTCTACGGTGAGAAGCTACTTTTTGCAAACAGATCTAAGAGTGTGCGGGAGATATAAGAAATATGTTGCCTGAATTTTTCAAAGAAAACATATTTAAAAATTATTTTCCCCACAATAGATTCACAATCGCCTTTATAAATAGCTATAACTGCCCCAAACAGAACTTAAATCACTAGAGAAAGAAGAATACTTCAAAGAAATAATGGCAATTGATTGGAGCCCTAAAAATTCTTAAGGACAACAAGAAGCACGACCGGGGGTGAGGCACATTGGCAATATGGGGAGATAAGGAATGGTAGCTTTTCATCGAGAGATAGGTGGCTTCACGTCCATCATGTGATTTAAAAGAAAGAAGCATATTCAAAAGATATGTTAGCAGAAACACCATTTTCAAAATTACAACTTAAATTCAAATTAATTACCAAAGTGTTGGCTGGATAAAGTAATAAGCACTTTTAAAATAGTTGTATAGATTTAATGTGTTGCATAAGATTCATTTGAAGATTGAAATATACCTGAAGTTGAATGGTAAACTTGAGGACAAAACTATTGCCATTGAGACTCCAGAGAGGAGTTCTAAGTCAAGTTTTAAAACTTTACGTTTAAACCATGAAACTAAATATAAATTTAATTATTATCAATACACAGAAATAATTCATAAAAGGCATCAAAATGTTTTTTCATATGCAAAAAAAAAAAAACTAATGCACCATAAGTTGAAGGATTTTCTTCATAATCATGAGGCTATAATGAACAATTACATAACAACAGCAAAACTCGAGAATCTGCAAAAAGAAAAATTACCTTATTTGGCACAATTCCTGAAGATTTCATATTCCTTATCAATTGTTCAGCCTTCACATAATCTCTGCTTACAGAATAAGCATTTAGCAAAGAACTGTAATGGAATATGTTAGGAGCACAGCATTCAACATTCATCTGCTTAAAATATTCCTCTGCTTCTTTACAAAGATTATTTGAAGCACAAATTGCTATAAGGCTGCCATAGATTACAGCATCCTTGTTAAAGCCGCTGCTCTCAAGCTCATGGACTAATTGTATTGCTTTTGCATATCCATCTGCCTCTTTGCCACAACCTGCCAACAGCTAAGGAAGCAAGACAAATAGACACTCAGCGTGCAGTATATTACAGAAATCAATTCGCATCCCAACAGAAGCTTAAAGATTGCAAACTCCGAGTTGCTAGCATCTGCTAATAAAGAAAGAAAATCAGTCTAATACCGTACTATATGTGACCAAGTCAGGCAATAAACCATCATCCTTCATCTTACAGAACAACTTCATACTGCTTTTAAATCTTCCATTTTGTACCATACAGCCAAGAATAGAGTTGCAAATGGACAGGTTTACTCTTGTTGACTTATCTGTAATACTATCATAAACTTGAAGAGCTTTCATAGGATTACGGCTTATTCGCATGTATTTGATAAAACTGCTATAAGATGCAAAGTTAAGCATCTCAGCCTTTTGCATCCAATCAAAAAGCTGCAAATATGGAGGATATCACTAAATCAACAAAAATAGCAAAAGAGATGGCACAGAAATCAGGAACTTTCAAACTTAAAGTACTTGCTGAGAGTTCTATAAATGTTTATTCATGTTCTACAGGAGGAAAAGACGTTAGCAAATGAGTTTATAGACTTAATTAAGTTCATCAAATCTAGAACTCAGGTTCCTTTAAATTTTCTCCTTCAGAAAAGAAAAATAAAACATTTTTCTTGGCTCATAGATATATCTGAATCTCAAATAGGAAACTCATTTATGGAACTTACTTTATCTTCATAAGCTTTTGAAAAAACATGCAGCAGAAAAAGAATGGACCGTTTACAAAAAGTGTAATCAGTAAAAATGGATGATGACAAATGCTAAGTTCAGTATAATATCGAATCTAGAAATTGCAAAGAAAATAAGTACATCTGAATTAAGATAATGAATGTAGAAACGTGTGAAAGGCCGGAATATATTCAGCGACTTCATAGAATATGACAAATATTTAAAAGATGTGACAGGGATATGACTGGGATACAATAAAGATGAATGCAACTGTAGATGTACATAAGCATGCATTAGGTGTCAAAAAAAAAACAATTCATTGTCAAAGGAGGTGAAGAATTTTTCGGTCAAGCGCTCACCTACAAGTGAGAGGCATAAAGTTCATTTCTGAATACCTTCAACTAGATTATAAAATGTTAAAGGGTAATATCACAAAATACATATCATAATTATTTTGAGCATGTTAAAGCAACAAAATAACCGATGCCAAATCATGAAAAACCTGCTAAGTTAACCATCTTTGAAGATGTCGGAAATGAGAACCATAAAAAGGATGCTAGAATTTCCTCGGTCAAGGTACAAACAAAATAAAAGCAATGGCAGAGAGCATTAAACTAAATCTGTCCCTTCATTAGTTTGCAGTGCTAAGCTCTGAGCTTATGCTACCTTTATTCATTATCAAAATCTGAATCACATTAACAAGCAGTTGCTTCCTGCAATACGACTACAAGCATGTTTACTACTACAATGTCTATGCTTGCATATTAAAGAAATGAGGGCTGGCTCTCCACCATTGATCAGAAAGCGTGAATTGCAATGGTTCAAGATCTCATGCCGCCATCATAAATATGCATACAGAATGAATCCACATTCTACTTTTCTTTCCCAAATTCAGGTATAGCAAAAAAAAAAAAAAGCCAATATGTATGGGCAACAAATCCAAAAGTTTCTGATAGACCGGTCTGTGAAAACCTGAAAAAATTGTCGTTTTAGACCTCGCACGCTTTTCAAAGCGACTCGACAAGTTTTAAGTGAAAATTTCAAGTTTGTCGGATTTCGATGGGTATAATTTTAGAAAATCCTACGCAAAATTCTGATCGTTTTGATGTATAGGACTTATAGAAAATTTGGAGTATTTTAAGTGATAAAATTTTTGGAAATTTCTAAATACCCATTTTACCCCTAATATTTCTTTATGCTGGAATTGTTTAAGTACGGGCATGTATGTCTTTTGGCTTTCCCCCATCTTCCTAATATGAGCCAACCGAGCCCTCATTTCTCCCCCATTCGCACGGTTTGAGCAAAAGGGAGCGGCGGCATAGGCGACGCGGCAAGGGCAACGGGTTCCTCTCCGGCGACAATCTTCCGGCTAGAAATATAGTCCAAATCGAAGAGGAGATCAAGGGAAGTAGAAGGTATGTTTTAGATTTTCATTTCTCCTTCTAAATCTCAAGTTATTTGAGAATGAAATTTCTAGGGTTTTATAGGATTTTGGTTTTCTTTCGTATTTTCTTTACGAAAACTTTAAGGAAAGATTAGATGAATGTTTTAGCAATGAAAATGAAAAATTTTGAGGAAATTTTGGAGATAGAAATTCTAGGGTTTTTCCTTAAAAACGTATTTCTTCCAAAATCTCTTTAAGGAATGGTTAGGTAATGTTTAGAAGAGCATTTTAATGATAGAAATGAAATTTTGGAGGAATTTTATGAGATTTAAAAATTTGGGTTTTAGGTAAATCCGAAAATAGAATTATTTTAAATTAATTTAGATGATGGAGAAAGTGTTATTTTGATTAATATTAATTAATTAGATAAAATTATGAATTTTTAGATTATGATATGCTTTATGTGATCTTTTGAAGAGAGAGGGAGAGGAAGAACTTAAGTTAGATTTTTAATAAAAGGGGCCGGAATATATTCAGCGACTTCATAGAATATGACAAATATTTAAAAGATGTGACAGGGATATGACTGGGATACAATAAAGATGAATGCAACTGTAGATGTACATAAGCATGCATTAGGTGTCAAAAAAAAAAAAACAATTCATTGTCAAAGGAGGTGAAGAATTTTTCGGTAAAGCGCTAACCTACAAGTGAGAGGCATAAAGTTCATTTCTGAATACCTTCAACTAGATTATAAAATGTTAAAGGGTAATATCACAAAATACATATCATAATTATTTTGAGCATGTTAAAGCAACAAAATAACCGATGCCAAATCATGAAAAACCTGCTAAGTTAACCATCTTTGAAGATGTCGGAAATGAGAACCATAAAAAGGATGCTAGAATTTCCTCGGTCAAGGTACAAACAAAATAAAAGCAATGGCAGAGAGCATTAAACTAAATCTGTCCCTTCATTAGTTTGCAGTGCTACGCTCTGAGCTTATGCTACCTTTATTCATTATCAAAATCTGAATCACATTAACAAGCAGTTGCTTCCTGCAATCCGACTACAAGCATGTTTACTACTACAATGTCTATGATTGCATATTAAAGAAATGAGGGTTGGCTCTCCACCATTGATCAGAAAGCGTGAATTGCAATGGTTCAAGATCTCATGCGGCCATCATAAATATGCATACAGAGAATGAATCCACATTCTACTTTTCTTTCCCAAATTCAGGTATAGCAAAAAAAAAAAAAAACCCAATATGTATGGGCAACAAATCCAGAAGTTTCTGATAGACCGGTCCAGCCAGTCCACACGGGACCGGCCCAGCGCAACAGAGGCGGAACTTCTCCGCCTCCTGCGCATGTCGCGGATGCTGCGAGATCCATGGGAGCTTTTTTGGAAGTTTTTTGGGAGGGAAATTTGATTGTAGGGACTGTTTAGGGATTTCTTTTTGATTTGTATGCCTTAAATAGTTTGTTTTCGTAGGGATAGGGCATCTTGAATTTGACTGAAATTTGAGATCTCCTAGATTTAGGTTTTCTTTTGGCTCTAGCGGCGTCTAGAGATTTGGGAGAGATCAATCCTCCTCTCGAATTGAGCATCGATTGTATCTTGATATCCTTTGTTTATCTTTCATCAAAT
The DNA here is from genome assembly GCF_001605985.2 of Dendrobium catenatum. Taxonomy (NCBI): domain Eukaryota; kingdom Viridiplantae; phylum Streptophyta; class Magnoliopsida; order Asparagales; family Orchidaceae; genus Dendrobium; species Dendrobium catenatum. Next base: position 244,869 of record NW_021318984.1, on the reverse strand, counting down.
AATACAATGTATCTACTGTTTTCGTAGTTTTGTGCGAATTTTTGTGAAGAATTTTCGTAGTTTTCCGAAGATTGATAGGAAATACTTGAGATATACAAGTGTGTCCTATCAAATTGGTATCAGAGCAAGTCTTGGGACCGTTCGTGACATGATTTTGGCAAATTTTAGCAGCTGGTTTTTGGCCGGGATTTCGAAGAAAAAAGTTGCTATTTTTGAAGGTCGAAGTCTAGATTTTTATTTCTACAAAAATCTAGTGATGAATGGCAACCAAGAAAATAGATGCGTTGGAGGACCACCTCGAAGTGGAGATTGGACAAATGAAATGTGAAATTTCATATCTCCAAACTCAAGTTTCAGATTTAAAAAGGGATGTTTTAGCCATCCATGATAAGTTCGATTCAAAATTTTCCATCCTAGAGGAGATGTTAAAGAAAGTTCTCGATTACCAAACCAGAATATCATCATCGGAGGTGAGGGAAGGCGCCGACAGCCACGGAAGTGGGGAAAATCCGAAGCCAACCAGACAAAAGGAAAATCAAGAGGTTCAGATTTTGGAGGGAACAAAAAAAATGCCTCCCTATGACCTATTCCTAGGGAGGAGTCCGGTAGAGGGTATGTGGAGGGATGTGAGTGGATTGGGCAAGAGTGGAGAGATGTTGAATTTGAAAGAAGAGGGGCTGAATTGGAAAGACAAGGACTTGATTTTGATCAAAGAGGTGCTGAACTTGAAAGGGAAAGGGGTAATTATGTCCAAAAGGGGACTGCATCTGAAATGGGAGAGGTTTATTATGATAAAAGAGGTGCTGAATTTGAAAGGAGAAGGTGAAAATTTGATGAAAGTCTTGGGTATGAACGTAGAAGGGATGATTGTGATACTTAAGGGGAACCACCCCCTTGGGGAGAAAAAAATTATGAAGGGAATAAAGGGAACATATGTGATCTGAGGGTGAGGAAGCTGAAGATGCCTATTTTCAATGGAGAGGATGCCCATAGATGGATCTACCAACAGGATGACGGAGGGGGAGAGACTGATGGCAGGCTGAATGTGCTTGGAAGGGAAAGCTTTAGCATGGTACTAGTGGAGGAATACGAGGCGACCAATAAGGACCTGGAGGGAGTTTAAGGACTGCCTGTTTGAACGTTTCCAAACCAGCTGAGGAGGGGACTTCTACGAGCAGTTCTTCGCTTTGATGCAGGAGGGGACAGTGATGGAGTATCGTGACCAATTTGAGTACCTCGCCAGTCGATTGGATAGGCTTCCAGAGTCTGTACTGGAGGGGAACTTTATGAAGGGACTGAAACCAAAGATCTGCACAGCAGTCAGAGTGATGAGACCTCGGGACTTGGGAGAGTCTATGGAACTAGCATAGTTGGAGGAGGATCAGAGGCACCTAAAAAAAGAGCAGGAGGCAGCTAGGGGTGTCAATATTTGACACGACCCGAAAACCAGACTCAAAGCTGACCCAAAAATTCCGGGTTAAGGTCAACCCAGACCCAAAACGGGTTTGGTTCGGGTTCAACAATTTGACCTGTTTCAAAAATTGGGCCGGATTCGGGTTGACCCTTTGACCCGAAATTGACCCAAAAATCCATTTTTTGACCCAAAAACCCGAGATTGACCCGTTCTCGACCAGTTTTTGACCCGAAAAGTTAAGATTGAACTGTTTTTTTGACTCAAAAACTAATAATGTTTTCATGGTCCCGAGTTATTCGGGTCGTGTCGGGTTGACGCAGACCCGAAGCGGGTCATGTTCGAGTGTGAAAAACTGACCCGTTTTTACAAACGGGTCAGGTTCGGGTTGACCCGAATAATGCCGGGTCATTTGCGGGTTCGACCCGAATTTGACCCATGACCGGAAATTGACACCCCCCCTTGAGATAGCAGTTTCGGAGGCTCGTACGGAATGACCACCACCTTTTTGGCACCCAAGGAACCAACACCGGGTACTCTTAGGGAGACTTTGAAGGAGAAGACTGCCAAAGGAAGACTTGGAGATAACTTCAAGAAGCTCACAGAAGCAGAATTACAGGAGAAGAGAGCGAAGGGGATCTGTTTCAGAGGTGATGAGAGGTATACACCGGGGCATAGGTGTAAGGACTGAACTCTTCAGGTTCTTACCATTTGTGAGAAAGGAATGGGGAGGGTGTCATCTTTCCACCTTACAAATAAGGTGGATCTTTGGGATGGAAGTATTGTTAGACCGGTCCAGCCGGTCCACAATAGAGGCTGAACTTCTCCGCCTCATGCGCATGTCGCGGATGCTGCAAGATCCAAGGGAGCTTTTTTGGAAGGTTTTTTAAGGGAATAGGGAGGGAAATTTGAATGTAGGGATAATTTAGGGATTTCCTTTTGATTTGTATGCATTAAATAGGTTGTTTTACTAGGATTAGGGCATCTTGAATTTGGCTAAAATTTGAGGTCTCCTAGATTTAGGTTTTCTTTGGGCTCTAGAGGTGTCTAGAGAATTGAGAGAGATTGATCCTCCTCTAGAATAGAGGATCAATTGTATCTTGCTATTTTTCGTTTCTCTTTCATCAAATAATACAAATTATCTATTGTTTTTGCGGTTTTGTGCGGATTTTTGTGAAGAATTCTCATTGTTTTCTGAAGATTGATAGGAAATACTTGAGATCTACAAGTGCGCCCTATCAGTTTTCTTAGTACATAGAGGAAAAAATGCATTGGCCCCTAGATATTGTCCATGTTCCCTAGCATGAACAAATTTGAGATGGACAATTGTGAAAAAAAGAAGAAAAAATTTTATCTATTATTTACGCCATTGAAAGATTAGTGCACCCCTATCCGTTAGCATTTTTCTTTCTCCAAAATATCAAGGGGAATATGACATTACGATGGAGCTACAAAGCAAAATATTTTAGTAACTAAGATTTTACATGTATACTATTGTGGTAGCATTTAAAGCACTATTTGCACATCAATAGGTGTATACATTTATGTATCTTTATCAAGTTCAGGAACTTAATGTAAATACGAGCTGATGACAAGCTACAGCTAATGTATGTATATTACAGCAATCAGCCATCACAATTTGCGTTTAGCATGAAAATTCAATTGAGTTGTGCATTGTTTAACATCTATAAAGGGTAGCAAATATCTACACATGAGGATAATGAATCGTCCATATGATGAATTGGAAGGCATTAATTGGAAGTTAGGATGGGAGGATAAATGGCAACCACCTTTAAAGAGGAAAAAAACTCTATCAAACAAACGTAATATATTTTTCCTAAACCAAAAACAAATCATGGGCTAGTTGATAGTCAAATGATGGCAATCACACACAAACAAAGAAAAAAAAAACGCTCCACTGCCTGAAGTATAAAATTTAAACAAAACAACACTACTTTTGAGACCATATATGCATACTTTATTCGTAACCAATCAAATTGCATTCACTTGTTTCCCTAAAGGATTCAGTAGTCTAAATATTTTCTTTTGAGAGTAAGAACTATCTTGCGCAATTTATTGAGGTGGCAAAATTAATCTGATCAGATTTATTTCTTTAACAACTACTTCGACCAAACACAGCCATAACTATGGGATTAATGGTCACGCTTAATGAGAGCGAATTTTCAGTACCCTCCATAAAAAGCAAGGTTGACGTAAAACACAGGAAAAATATCTGAACATCTGATGACATGGTAGTTGGTAAAGCATAACAATAATAATGGTGAAACAAACATTTAAGTATCGCATGAATGCATGATCAAGTTTGCCGTATTTATGCCAAAAAGGGATCTCTCCACCAACCTGATTAACTTCTATCCACCTTCGTAACTCCCCAAAATATCGCAAAATGATGTTTAAATCCTGAACTCGCAGTATTTCCTTCACCCTGTTTATATATAAAACAAATGAGAATAATGTTCCTTACTTTAAATATATAAATGTCTGGCAAAAAAACATACTTCAATTTTACCCTGTTATGCTACTAAATCCGTGATTCTTAATGGAAGTTTTACGTGATTGGAAAAGCAGAAGTCAGAGTGGAAAAGGAGAAGTTGTTTGCTCATTGAAAGCACAACCAATAACAAAATCAAACACGAGGTTTAGAACTTTCTACTAGGGTTTCATCTGAGTTTGACACACATTTGCCTTCAAGATACACAATTCATCAGGGATAGGCATTTCCTGATCGTTAAATTTCAATTGTTCCTAATGGCTCATTTGGTTGTTGCAGATAACAAAAATATTTTAAAAAATTATGTCTTTTCTTTCAGCCAAATATAGCGTGAGGATAAATTTTATAGCTTATAGATCTGCTTTAAGAGAGAGATAATATAAATAATTAATGTTATACTCTTTTCAAAATACAGCTAAAGACATTGAGATCCATCATCATTTTTAGTCAAAATAACTTCATATCAAAAAATTTCAACATGTAATTAACATTATTGAATTATTTAAAAGTTTGTAAACTATTAAACTAATATTAATTTCTAATTACATCCAATCAAGTAGTGGCTAAATCTAATAAATTTACATATTTAAACCTAAACCTTTATATTTCAGCGTTTTGAAGACTTTTTTTTCCGAATTAAACGAATCAAATGAGCCCTATGCATCAATGCGATATAAGAAACTGCTTTGTTCCTCGGAGTAACGAATCAAATGAGCCCTATGTATCAATGTGATAAAAGAAACTGCTTTGTAAACCTAGAGAGAGTAGCTTCCAAGTCTGCAGATTCCTTCAATTCGGCGACGGCCGCTTGTCTTGCAGTGAAGGTACTAACAGGAGAAACCTCGCCAAATGAAGAAGATAAAACGGTTGTTCCCCCCAGGATTTTTGAGACGTGAAGATCCAATCGGTGGTTACTCTTTCGTTGAGTGGAACAGGGAAGCCAAGGGCATGGAAGAGGGAGTTGACTGCCAGCTGGTACACCGCCAGCGGCAGATGGCGGCGGGAATGAACTGAACGGTAACGATAGCATTCTCGCATGCCTCGGATTGCCGGTCACCCTTCGAACAAACTGCTTCCGATTAGGCGCCGCCCTCCACCGGTTGAGAATGTAGACGTTATTCCCAGGTAATCTTTCGAAATGTTTACTTAGAGGTTGTAAGTGAGCCAAGCGGCAGCAGGTTTTTTTTGGGAAATTTTGGGGCTTACGCCCATTCATTAATAGAGAAAAAAATTACAGTAAAGGACCCAGCTCCAAGCAAAAAGCATGAGTGGGGAACAAAAATTACAAGTAATGCTCTGTAAAGAGAAACCTATACCACCCCCAAAAAATGAAACCAAAAAGTGTGGTAATTCAAAAAATCAGGACTCAGAAATTGCTGCAGCCAAAAGAGGCAGCCCGAAATCATAAGAATCAAAAAAGGCTCCTGGTTGCCTAAACAATATACCCTCCAAGGAGCTAAGCTGCAGCGGTCATCATTGTCCTGCACTCATGCGGCAGCAGGTTCGAATTGGGCTTTTTTAATCGAGGTATAGGGTGCTTTTGGGACGGCGGTACTGCTGCTTTATTTTATAAAAAGTCATTAAATTATTGTTTGGGACATTGCGGCAGAACCACGGCAGAAAAAATTCTGCGGTCCGCTGTTGCTTCCCACGACCATTCCCTTATCCCGCGGTCCGCTGCTTTCGGCAGAAAAATGACGAAAATCCCGCGGCAAATATCGCTACCGTCGTCGCCGCGCTGCTCTCTGCTTTTCCACTATCCATCATTCGACTTGAAAGTTTGCCATCATAGCAAATGACAACAAATCTCAAGACCATCAGTCTGTGGCAGACTGCGTTCAAAAAACATGGAAAGTGGGTGGGTATAGGTGGGTACGAAATCCCGGAAGTCACCATGGGTGGGTGTGGGTAGGCGAAGCCCGTCCGAGTAAAACATGGGTACACAATGGGTACCCAAACAGGACCTCATGTAGGGCTTTGTAAGTGAGCCAAGCCGCAGCAGGTTCGAATTGGGCTTTTTTTAATCGAGCTCTAGTAAAGATTACAATTATAATGAGCTTGGTTAAGTTGGTTTGTGAACCCGAACTAGATAATCGAGCATGCAAACTCTAACAGTAGCTCTCCTCCCCTGGCGGTACCAAAGTTCCTCATCACTTTATCCATATTCTTATTACCCCTGTCACTGATATTGAAATTAAAAAAAAATGATATTCTCCTATTCAAAATCTTGTTCTCTTTATCCAGATGGATTTTTGCCTTCTATGTTTCTAATTTGGTAACTATTAGTAACCATATTTGTAAGTGAAAAGTACACTCTTTTTCTCTATCTCTGAGAAAACAGTGTACCACCAATACTTATAGTAAAACTACTGAAAGCAGTGAAAGTTCGAGATGGTTGTTAAACCTTACAGAACTAGCCCAATGGGCACCAAGAGGGGGGTGAATTGATAAAAATCCCTAAGTAGGAATATTACTTTTTTTTTAGCCACAAAACAACTTAAAAACTTGATTGAGATACATTACTCAAAATAACATGCGGAAGCAATTTATATAAAAGTTTTCATTTTTCCTTTTTTTTATTTTTTTAACACATGGAAATATTCTTGTAGCAAAAAGTTTTAAATTAAGTGCAGTAGATTGATAAGATTGAAACTAATAATCTCAACTTACAAACAAAGAAAATTGCATGAAAATAAAAATATGAAAATGGAAAAAACACACCATAAATTGTATAATGGTTTGGTCAACCTTGACATACGTCCACTACCCAAGGTCTTTCGCTCTGACTATTACACTAACACAAAGTGACTCTCCTTTTGTTCTCACAGTAAGGTGGAGAAGCCCTTACAAACTCACTTTTCATCAAACCTGATGCGGTAGAGTGCTAGAAGCTACGTCACATTCCTCAGTAACGGCAGCAAACCTTGAATATCGTTTTGCTCTTTCTTGGAGAAAGTAGAGAACCCAAAGCTTTTTCTTTCTCCTGGAGAAGGCAGCGCACCTCCATTCTTTTTCTCCCTCCTAGAGAAAGCAGAGTACCTCGAGGACTTGACTTCGAAGCCTCTCTCCCAAGAGAGCCTTCAAGGACTTACCAAGATCACAAGAGGAGCAAGGGTGTAGCTATCCCAAAGCAACTGTGTGGTCCCCTCACACTTCTTCTCCTTCCTAATCAACCTCAGATTCTCCTTCCTCTCATACTTTGATTTTCCCTCAAAAGCACCTCTCTTAGAGTTCCTTCAGTAGTCACACAATCCTCTCTCTATTTTTAAGAGATTCTAAAACTATTGCTTAAGTATTAGGCTTCAAGAAATTCTAAAAATTAAAGTTGGTCGTCATTATTTATATAGTACAATTCGAATTCATATATTACAATCAGTTTAAAAATTAGACCCGTTCAGTGATATAAACAGTCACTCAGACGAACTGCTCAATTTTTCGAACACATTATACAATACTATCCAAATATCATCTAGTACGACTTGTATGCTTTCTCTCTATTCATATAGGATGATTTTAGGGACGATTAGAAATCATCTCTATTAATCATATTGTATTGCTCTCATCGTACAATATAGTTAGTTGATTTCAAGTTAGTTTTCCAATACGATATGAATATCATACAGTACGATTAGTTCAAAAATCATAGTTTCATTTGGTACGATCTTTGGGATGACCAAATTTTGTCTCTACCAATTGTATGATATGATCAAGTTAGTGCAATATGATCTATTATCATTAATTAAATCATGATTTTATTAACTAATTATGGGGTTAATTTAAGATTTTAAATTATTGTGCAGTACGAGAACATCGTACAGTACGATTGGTTCAAAATTCAAATTTTGAATATCTTACTTAGTTTATTTGGTGATTAGGGTTTTCAAATCTTAACAAATTATATAATACGATATATAACGTACAGTATGATTAGTTCACAAAAACTGATTGGTCAACTAGTCGTTAAACTCATTCTCTCTATAACTGATCATATAGTGTGATTATAAGTCATACAGTATGATTAATAAAAAAAATTAACTTAAAATTTTTCTCACTCCCTCTGTGTGTTCGTGCACTGTCACCCAATTACATACACTCTTATATGGTCAGACTTAAGAAATGAAAATTAAAGAAAATAAAAGTACATACTCTTTTACTTGACATCTTATTCTACCAAGTCTTAAACTTTCAATAGGCTTGAGTAGTATATATTTTACCTAAAATGTTAGTACTCATAGATAAAAGGAATATCCAAAATATTCACTGAGAAAAATAACAATTCAAATAATAATATTTGTCATCATTAAAATCATAGATTAGGGATCTTTGATTGCAATAATCTTCACCTTTTTAATAATGGCAAATAATGTTGGTTGAGAGGTAAAATATCTTTTTTTTCTCCTAAGCTCCGCTCACTAGTTGATAGATTTA